>NW_019227832.1:3978-169458 GCF_002742605.1 Olea europaea var. sylvestris
TATATATATATATATATATATATATATATATATATATATATATTAATTTTAGGAGACAGCTTATAATTACAAGTTATCTAGTTGAACTCGTGTGAGAGATGACAATCCAGCCACTCTTACTTTTTATTTTTGTCCATTTAGAGACATTTTGATTGAGCTTCTTTAGTAAAAGTGCAAGAAATCTTACAATTCCATAGATAAGTATTAATATTATTTGTGCAAGATTTGACATTCTAGTTTTTTATACGTGGAGTATAATTTTTTTTTCTTTGATGCCTAACAAATTGTTGAATTTGCGAGCGAAATTATAATATTATAGGTAGTATTACATAGTTCTTACGTTATCTTAATATTTTATTTCTATATAAAAGACAATCTAGAGTTAATTTTTTTCTTTGTATCACGACGTAATTTCAAAATTATATTTGTAATATCCTTTTCTTCCTTATATTAGTATAATCAAAGCACTTGCATTGACATCGAACTAATACCATAAATAGTATTTTTTTTGTTTATTTGCTTTTAATTGTCTATTTATGTTATCAATTATTGTTCCTATAATACAAGAATAGACGTTTAAACCATAAGATAGTGGACCTGATTACAAGTAAAGTTATAATCTTGTGCATCGTTTCTAACTTTCACGGTGACAAATCCATGATGAAATCCAAGAAAATGAAAATAAAAAATGCGACTTCCAACGCTTTCGCTTCTTGGGCGATTAGAAGAGGAACAAGGATTTTTCTGCGCACGAATACGACTCAAACAAAACAGCCCTCCGGGGAAACGAAAAAAAAAATTCATTCAAAAAAGAGATTGAGTCCCATTCTACGTGTCAATACCGGCAACAATGAAATTGATTTTTTTTATAATAAAATACTCAAATTTCATTAGGGGTCATCTCTTACATCACTGGATTAAACTCGTTGAACAAAAATCATTTGAAACAGTAAAATGTGCCCTATAACAATGATCCCCTCGGCCCACGAAAAGAAGAAAGGCACCTAATATGGGGAGACATTAATAATTACTAGTAGAAAACTGACCATTTATAACAGTGAATTTTCTCAATTACACGCCCAAAAATCTGCTACTCAATTAACCACACGAACTTTCTTGTTCTCTACAAAAGTTTTGGTTATGGATAACGACGTTCTCATTATACCGAGACCCACGAGTCTACTTTCTTGTCTAAGTATTCAGTAGATGTATGAGTCCGTAGAAGAGTGAAATGGTCCAAGGGTTGATCGTGTTTCATTGCTTTGCTTACACACTATTGAGACCCACGAGTCAACTTTCTTGTCACAGTATTCGATTCACGTATGAGTCATTCTTTCATAACTCTTTTTTCTTTTGTTCATTTTCAACCACACAATCTCACAATAAAATATCGTTCACGTAAACCCATAACCTTTTTTTTAACTTTTTAATCACACATTCTCCGAAAATTGACCATTCAGAAACTCATTCTACACAAAAAAAGACTGTCAAACAGGGCCTTAGATAGGTCGTCCAAGCTATGTTCGTCATGATTCATTGCAATGCTTACACACTAGGCTACCCTTTCCCAAAAGCTCCATAGGACCACCTATCATATTTGTCACCCCCACTTTAAAACATTTACCTTGAGTGATAACGTGTACATAAAAACATATACATAGACATAGATATAGTCTCCAAGATACATGCACCACGTTTGGTGCATGGAATTTAGATACTAAGTTGATGACTCTTATATATAAGTGGCTGCCCTACATTTTTGAAATCTTGAGGTCTAAGGTTCTGAATAGTGTGTCTTTCATGAAGGAAACACTGAAGTACTTAGCAGGAATCACAGGCCCAAGTGGCTATGGTTCAAAATCAACAGCTGAGCAAGTTACTCAAGATTGCATGGGTTTCATTCCTTCTAATCTCACTGCAATTGTCACTGGTTAGTCTCTTTTCCATTCCATTTGCTGGAAATAACTTTCAAGAAAACAAGCAATACAGAAAACTTGGTGAGGTGCAAAAAGATTCATCTATAGCCGAGTAAATTTACCGATAATAAGACTTAGTTTGTCTTTTGTTATTGTTTTTCACAATCTCGAGCACCCCACGAATTTTGTAAAAGAGTGCTTATGAGGCATCATTCGTTTTGAGAGTGGGGTGTCATCACTCATCATAATTTTAGTTGAACTTTTGTATTTTTGCAAAGAGAAAAGTAGGCTAAGATTGATCATAAAAGAACCCTGAAATTATTTCTGTAATGTTTTTGAATGTCAGATTGATTTCTTGATATATAAATCTGATTAAATTATTTTTTTAATTTAAAGATTGTACAGCGCTTCTGATTTGGATTATTTTGTATGATAATTAAGGCGCGACGTCTGGCATTGGGGCTGAAACCGCAAGAGTGCTGGCGAAGAGGGGCGTGAGAATAATTATTCCGGCGAGGGACTTGAGGAAGGCAGCAAGAGTGAAAGAAGGTTTACTCAAGGAAAATCCAGCAGCAGATGTAATCTTGTTAGAGATAGATTTGAGCTCATTTGCTTCAATTCAGAGATTTTGTTCTGAGTTCTTATCCTTAGGATTGCCCCTTCATATTCTCATGTAAGTTTTGTAGTCATCTAATATAAAAGTGGACGCAAGTCTTTAGACATAATATTGGACAACACTGCATATAATAATAGACGATATTCGTCCAGTGTAGTTTAACTAGTCGATTGGACCAAACATGTGTAAATACATGCAACTGATGGCAGTTATCAAATTTTACCTTTGCAGAAACAATGCTGGCAAATATTCACAAAAATTGGAGTTCTCCGAAGACAAAATTGAGATCACTTTTGCCACAAATTACTTGGGTATTCTTCTTCTCATTGTTTTTTGTAGCATCTCTTTTTCAGTGTCCAGCACTAGACAATGATTCAATTGACACAAATTTAAGTATAGAACATATAGGGACCCAATTGAAAATTGCATCAAAAGTATAGCTATTGTAAATAGAATTAGTCCCAGAAAGCATTAATGTAGAAGTTCTTAAAACTTACAGTCTAAAAAAGTTTGAGATTAATCCATAAAGAAGTAGATTTTGTTAATGAAAAAAGTAACATTTTAAGAATTGTGTTTGATAAAGTAACAAACTTAAAAATAAACCTGTCGTGTTTTTGTTTGGGCAGGACATTTTCTGTTAACAGAAATGTTATTGGAAAAAATGGTGGAGACAGCAGCAGAAACTGGCATCCAAGGAAGAATAGTGAATGTTTCCTCAGTGATTCACAGCTGGGTGAAAAGAGACAATTTTTGCTTCCGTAAAATGCTCAGCCCCAAAAGGTGAATGAATTCAAATTCTCTTAATATTACTTTCAGAATCTAAAAAATAAGTAAATTACAACCTAGCTATAGAAAAAGGTATACGCAGTTTTAATTTTAGATTATTAAATATAACAAGAAAGCAGTAGCGACACGAGAAATAAATGAGCATTCTTCGTAAGCAAGTTTAAGATTCCACCTTGTTTTAACTATATGGTTTATCTGTTGAATAATACTGTTTAACACAACTAATGCTTAGTATCAATGATGAGACCAGCGTCAACTTCATTACATTGTGACAGCAGTCACACTATCACGTAAGCTGGTGTTAAAACACTACTTGTGCTAAAATAGCATTATTTTTATCGGTTCATGTTTATTCCTGCAGTTATAACGGCACTCGTGCCTATGCCCAATCAAAACTAGCCAACATATTGCATGCTAAGGAACTGTCAAGACTGCTCAAGGTAAAAACACATAAAAAATTGAACTTTTTTTTCTTTTTTTACTCTCTAATCAGACCCTAAAATAATTCTCTCTATATATAAGCAGGCAAAAAGTATTAACAAAACAACCCTTTCAAAGTCACAAATTTGTCTGAATCTATGAAGCAAAAATATTTATTTATTTATTTTTATTTTTTTGGTCTCATCATAATCATAATTTTTTTTTTAAACTCTCTAATCAGACCCTTAAATAATTCTCTCTATATAAGCAGACAAAAAGTATTAACGAAACAACCCTTTCAAAGTCACAAATTTGTCTGAATCTATGATGCAAAAACAAATTTATTTATTTATTATTATTATTATTTTTTTTTTTTTATGGGACTCATCATAATGTTTATGGGAATCTAACAGGGAAGAAAAGCAAATGTAACAATCAATGCAGTCCACCCAGGAATTGTGAAGACTGGAATTATCAGAGAATACAAAGGTTTTATCACAGGCATGCATTACCTTTAGAAGCTACTTTTGATCCATCTGTTTTACTTTTCAGCATGTTTTGCAATCC
This sequence comes from Olea europaea var. sylvestris, assembly GCF_002742605.1. Taxonomy (NCBI): domain Eukaryota; kingdom Viridiplantae; phylum Streptophyta; class Magnoliopsida; order Lamiales; family Oleaceae; genus Olea; species Olea europaea. The sequence continues at coordinate 8,284 of NW_019227832.1, forward strand.
AGCAGGCAAATTTAACTAAATCCACTGCTTTATTTGCAAATTTCAGATTCTTTGTTTTTTATGGCATCCAGATTGCTGAAATCAATATCACAGGTTTGTCGCTGCATACTTGTCTGTCTGTACTCTTAAGTCGGTAAAGATTCAGTTACACATGTTTAGCTGTGCTTAAAAGTAAGTTAAACTTACTTATCAATTGTTTATTTGTCAAACATGATTGCTTAAAATTTTTATGTTGTTAGTAGAAAACTTATTTTTCTAGAAAAGCTCAACTTATTTGAAAATAAGTTTTAAGCTCATGCAAACATGCTCAAACCCTCTTTTAAGTGACCTATTAGAGCACATCTAATGCTTCCATAGATTACTAAAAAATTAGCCACATAAAACAAAATAGACTATATTTTAAAAAAAAATTCTTACTAAGGGATTTGCTTTGTCAAGCGAATGTGGCAAAAAAAATACAAAATTGTCTAGAGCTCAGTTTAGATTCAAAACCTATTAGACTTGCTGATTTACAAAGCTTATATTTTTTATGCAAATTTATGTTTCCTATGTATACTTTTTGATGTGATTTTGTTTTTATTTTAAGAACCCATTAAAGATCAAATTTAGACTCGAGTGTATGCATTAGACATTAGTATTTCAACTTGCATGTTACCTTGACAGAAGTCCACGTAATGCATTAGAGATGCTTTTAATCCCTTTCACTTCAAAATTGTACATTTAACCTTACAATTATACGCCAACAAAAAAAAAAAAAATCCTTGCTAAGGGATTTGCTTTGTCAAGCGAATGTGGCAAAAAAAATACAAAATTGTCTAGAGCTCAGTTTAGATTCAAAACCTATTAGACTTGCTGATTTACAAAGCTTATATTTTTTATGCAAATTTATGTTTCCTATGTATACTTTTTGATGTGATTTTGTTTTTATTTTAAGAACCCATTAAAGATCAAATTTAGACTCGAGTGTATGCATTAGACATTAGTATTTCAACTTGCATGTTACCTTGACAGAAGTCCACGTAATGCATTAGAGATGCTTTTAATCCCTTTCACTTCAAAATTGTACATTTAACCTTACAATTATACGCCAACTAAGCATAACAGTACACATTCTTATTGTGTAATTATGTTGGCAAAATTAAGCCTATTATTACACTGTTGTAAAGAGGATATAAATCTTCCCTCTTGTCACCTTTCATAAATAATGCAGACTCCCAAATCACCCTCCACAATCAAGATCTGCAATCCCTATTCTCGCATTAAGAATTTTGAAATTTTTCTATTAATATTCATAATGTGGGCATCTTAGCCTTTAGGACACAATAGGGCTAAGACGTGCAACATCTAAAAACTACAAGGGGGTAAAATTACATTTACCTTGTCTCTTCTAAATTCTTCCTGATATCTGACATGCAATTTGCAGGGTGCAGCAACCACATGTTACACTGCATTAAGCCCACAGATGGCCGGGGTGAGTGGAAAGTACTTTGCAGACTGTAATGAGAGGCGCTGCTCAGCACTAGCAAACAATGAAATTGAAGCATACAAGCTATGGAAGCGGACAAAAGCTTTAATACACAGGCGATTGCTACAGCCAGCAAGCTAAAATTTGAAAGTCTTCTTCACCAATAAACCTCAGTAGTTTTCGACATGTAACAAGTAGCCAAATAAATGTATATCGAAGGCAGACGACAATCACATAAAAAGTATACTCTTAGCTTTAGTCAATCCAAACTTTCATGACAGTAAGACACTATCCGTACAGAATAATGCCAATTTCACATATTTTTCCAACAATAGCAAATTTTAATGAAGACATTTCTGCTTCTTTCAAGATGCAGAAACCTAAATGGCTGAAAAAATCAGAAGGCACCATAAGAATTTGATGCATTAGCAGCCATTACTCTTTTGTCCAGTGTCCACTGGCAGAAGGTATCCACTTTGTAAAACATCAAAATGCGTAATACCACCAAATATGCAATATAAGTTGCAACTTTATATCAATTCGATTTATAGAATATGCACTGCGATGCTTGAATTGGGCATCAGTTATACATGCTGACGAACAACAATACCAAGTTTTGCTAAGAATAAAATCAAACCATTTTATAAAATTAACGTAGCATAGTACAGGAAAATCATTTACCAAAAGAAAATTTGTTATACATCAGCTATAGTAACTAATGAGGCAACTTCACTCAGTTTAGAGTGCTGCTTAACCACCAAGGTTAACATTACATAAGCAAAATAAGATCTTTGCTTCACTCCATTGATGCTTAAATGGTGAAGCAAGCAGGCACAGCACGTGATGAGTAGTTCTTCAGATTTAAGATAATCTTCATTTTTTAACCTGCAATTTTCAATCTTCAGTTTATATACTAATTCAGTGTGGAAAAAGGGACATACAAATCTACGCCTTTAAAGGTCTTTGTGTTGTCTACCAAACAGGCTTTGTGCATGGTTAACCTATCCTCTCTGTTTTGCTAATCAAATATGTGTGGCTCATAGAGATTTACTGCAGACATAAGATGAGTAGGATAAAGGAGCACGGTTGCAGCAGGTTGACAACCAACATAAAATTTTATCACATCTTAAAAATGAGATGTACTTGGACCTAAAGAGACTCTTGTTCATAACAGAAAAAGATAGAAAAGAGAAGCATTCTTTTCTTTTCCTTAAGAAAACAAGAAATAGCTTACAAAAAAAAAAAAAAAAAAAAAAAAAAAAATTTTTTTTTTTTCCTTAAAAAAAAAAAAAAAAGCTAAAAAAAAAAAAAAAAAAAACGTATTCGTATATCTTACGGGCTGCAACTATGTCCTAAATTTTCAGATACCAACTATGCCCCTTCTTGGTAGAGATTAAAATCAGAATTTGAATATATTTTGATAAAAGTTGATGGAACATGTGAATAAAAAGTCGTGGTCCTACGAAATGTGTAGTTAAATTAATTGTTGACTTTGACTCAGATTTTTTTAGCGGTAGCAAACGGGGGCTATGTCTCAGATAGATATTTTAGTTCTTAAGAATGTACTAGTTGAGCATATCCAGATGTCACCTTTAAACGTGAGGAGCGACGAACGGACGAAGCAGATCCAGGAGATAGAATTGTTTGTCCTTTGCCAACCTTTCTGGAGATGTGGTTAGATTCACTGGGCTGAATCTCCTTTTCCTTGACCACAGATTCACTTCTATGATCGGTTGAAACTGAAGCAACTGGGGCTGATGGTGAGATCATTGAAGAATCTTGATCAAGAGATGGAATCTGATTAGAGGTTCCTGTATATTCATTATACCTATACTTAGAAACCTTGTGATCACCGTATATAAAAATCAGTCAAAACATCTTTTTCTTTTACATAATTGTGCAACAGAACGCGAGAAACAAGCAATAGGAATATGGACCTTTTTCTTTCTCCACAAGTTTTTACCAATCTCAAGAATATTAAAAAGAAGAGAGCGAGATACAACGCCATACCAGGTGCTGCAAATTCTTGGAATTTCTCTCTCATGGTTCTGACAAATTTGAACAGTCCATTGCTTTTATTCAGCTCACCAATCAGCTCTCTTGTGTCATTCAAAGGGGGATTGCAATCAAGCACTGGAGGTCATACATAGAGAAAAAATATTAAGATTTTCGTTTGTTGGAGATCAGCAAATGACTGAAGTGCACATTCCTTACATGTGTAAATCTCATTCTCATGACGAATGACAAAGGAGTACTGCTCATTTGCGTTGTCCGGATTAATGTTTGAAAATATGAACTTTACACCTAAGGGAGCAAAAGAGTCAGAATATAAGGAACAGTTATTATTTTCTTTTTTCTTTTTATGTAGAAAGTAGTATTTACAAGTCTTCAACAAGTCCCAGGAATTAATTACCGTGACCACATTCGATACGGAAACCAAGGACCCTATTGTACCATGAAATGGCCTCTTCTATTTGTTCTTCATGCTCAGTGATCTGGTTGCACTTTTCTTCATATGCTGCCAAAGCTTTTCACCAAGACAGAAAAGGAATTAAAAGGTCAGCACTAGATGATGAGGCCGCGAGTATAAATATTTCATCAATAAATACTAACACATAACAAACAAATCATTAGATAAATCTAAAGGCAGTCAAAGAAAGGAAGAAATTAGATAAATGAAAACACTATCCAGTCATTGGTATCTACCAGACAAGAAATGGAAAACAGAAAGTAGAAAGGGAAGAGGAGGAAAGCGAAGGTAAAGAAACAGAAAATGATATTAACTGCAATTTACTGTTATACCTTATTTTCTTAATCTAAAAACTTTAATTGAGGCTGCTTTAGTATTTTTAGTGCTTTAGATCATCTTTTCAGCCTAATTTGGGGAATGAAAAAATGTATCTGGATGATTATGTACACCTCCACCTTCACGTTATCACTCACTTCCTATCAATTACTAAACAAGATGACATAAAATCCTTCTGTCCCGCATTCATTCCAACCAACAAGCTCCAATCTTCAGTCCCTTTATTTCTTTCTTGTCTCCTCTATTTTCTCATTTCTCCAATAGCCTATCAATCATCTCAACGTTAACAACCAATGAAAACAAACAGGCACATTACCATGTTAATTCCATTCCTCCAAATACTCTTTACCCTATCTAACATCTCAATTTCACACTACTCTAAGAAGAAAAGCATGTTTGAGAAGTATTTATAATTTATTAAAAAATAGATAGAAACGATTTATGAAGAAGTGAGTATTACATGTGGGTCCCTTGAAATATGTGAATAAAAAGCAGTTTGAGTGTTTTTAAAAATGAACAAAACATAGGCTAAGTTTCACAATTGGATATTTAGCACATAAGTGCTTCTATTTAAGAAACTTTGGCATGTATTGAAGTACTTTCAAATTGTTCTCTCTGTAATGTATTTACACTCACTTTCATTTTTCCTTATGCTTTCTTGCTTCAATTATCTGCTAAAGTTCCAAATTTTGAGTACAGATCAAAATGAACAATTGGAAATAAACAGCCACAGCCTCACAGGCAAACGTACGAGGAAAGAATTCACCTTCAGACTGTTTAGATATTATATTGGCATATTCATCTTTCTTTGCCCTTTGATTTTCAACAATTTCTTTAAGTTCTTCAATTCTAGCTTTTGTATCAGATATCGAGTCCCTCATGGCCATCTGCTTTGCCTCTTTCCGAGTCTTCACTGGTTGGCGGTCAAGAAGTATTAAACAGCCTAGAAGAAAAAAATAGAGAGTTCTTTTTTCTCTGTTTTTTTTTCCAATTCACCGGTAAGATAACTGTCTTACAAACGCAAAAAATCAGAGCCACTAAGTTTCCCTCCAAATTAAAGTAACTATGTTTTCCTAAAATACAAGTTGACTCCAGACCTCAGAGTAAATATAAATTTAACATGTCATTAAGGCCATAGACAATCAACATGAAGGGTATTTCGTAAATGCTTTCTTTTTTCATGGATAGAGCCATTTTATCCAGTCAACATACAATCATTAAGGTGCTTGGTTCTTCTTCACTCATGGATGGTTCTTAAGACTTGAGCACTCCAGTTTTAAAAGGAATGCTCAGCATGTAATGCTAATAGAAAATAAACTTTATCAAACAACCTCAAGTTAAACAATCCAACAATCATGAGGGAATCAGGAACCACATTAAAAAATTTAAGTACAACCTGAAACATCCATACCATTTTTCAAGAAACCAAGAAATACATCTTTCTTCTCCCATGAGCAAAATCTGTCTTAAGTTCCTCAACTACATAGTTTCTTAAAGCCATTAATATTTTATTAACCATACCAAGACTGGTAGCTGTCAAACTAGTGTAACAGACTAAAGAACATTAGTAGTATATCAAAACATAAAGACCTTTTAGAAGGAAAGTTTCCAGCTATGTTGCCAAAAAATCAACAATCTGATAGTTATATACATATGCAACTAAAAGGTTATTAGCATTTGTGCTTGAGCGCGCGCAGAGAGAGTGAGAGAGTACCGGAAAGAGCTTTTACCAAAGCATCCTCAGCTTCTCTTAACTCAGTTTTAAGCTTCCCCAATCTTTCTGAAAGAGTACAGTAACAAAATTAAGGAGAAAATCAGAACTTTTACTTAATCAACAAAATAAGAGAATCCCAGAACCCAAAACATTCCTAATATAGATCTGACAACTACATCTAGCTAATGAAAACAAGGTTATTTAACAATGAAGCAAAAAGTATATAAACCCTAAAAAAAAAGTAAATAAACCCCAATGGCAACAACAATATAAGTTCAAAAAGCATGATAAAAATTCGCCTTGAAGATGAATGGTTTGTTGGGCCTTGGACTTGACAGAATCGAAAATATTCCGCTCGGAGATAACGGTGGAATCGATCCTCTGCTGCTGAATGGGGATTTCTCTCTCGCATATTAATCGGGTTTCCGCCAAGCGAGTCCGTACATTGTTCTCTCCTCCGCTCTGCATCTGCATCTATGTGATAAGTTTCTCTTCTTCCTGCGAATTTGTTGATCTCTGAAGGGAGGGTTTGAATTGAATGATGAGAGAGAAATAGATAGGGAAAATTTATTTAGCCCGCCATTTTATATATTGCTTCGTTTCAAATGCTTGTACCTTTTCTGGTTATACGAGTTTGGCTAAGGCTAAGTTTCAAAACTTATCAGTCTAATTATAGTTATATAAATGCTGATGTATTTTCTATGATAAAAATTAGTTCGACCATAAGTGTTTATAAACCGTTTGAATTATAAAAGAAATAAAGAGCTTGTTTAACAATCATTATTATAGAAAAAAGAGTTTTAAATAGTAATTTTTAGTAGAATGTGTGTTTAAAAAGTACAATCGAGCTGTACAAACAGTTAGTTGACAGCTCGATTGACACTCTCATCATAGTTCGAAGGGCCCACACTCAATAAAAAATGGCAACAAATTGGCGAGCCCGTCAAGCTATGAGGAGATGTAAATAGAAGCAGATTTATTCTAAAAAGTAAAGAAAAATTTTTGGTATATAAGTATAATATTTTATTGTTTGAATTGTTGACCTATGGTTGACTTCATATTTTGATTATAACAAATAAATTGTTTTTATTTCTAACAATTGAATTTGAGTCTTAATAGTTATAGTTGCAAAGTTGATCAATTGGAGACAAAAAGATCACTACCGAAAGATTTGCATTTAATGATCAATAAAAATCGAGATAGAAGCCGAGCATTCACGTCAAATTACTCGAAGACAAAGAAGTTCAATAGTTAAACATCGAAGATATTAAATTAGATGTTTTTAGATTCATGTATAAAGGTAAAATGTTCTAACCATTAGCAATGAATTGTTAAAAGCTCAAACAATGAATTTTTATGCACGAGAAAAATTACTTTATGAAAACACTAGCATAAAAATTGTTTTTAAGAGGTAAGTATTTCAATTTGATATTCAAACTCTTTACAATATCATTTACCAAGAAAAATAAAGTGAAAAGATCTTTTAAAAATCTACATTTTTCAAAACAATTAAGAAGGAAAATTCGAAAAAAATTGCCCAAGCAGATGTCTGGTTGAGCCTAGTAGGCGACCGGTTCGTCCAATGGTCACTTTTTAATCGTTCTAAATTCGGATGCATAACGACTAGTTTCCAGTTCAAGATGCTGATGTTCGAACGAGTTTCCTCTCAATCAGAGTGTTTGGTGTTTTGATTGCTCTAAATATTATTTCACTTTGCACAACATTTTTAAGAGCATTTAAGTAAGGTATTCTAAAGTTAAATTATATTGATTAGACATCTTATTTATCTTTATCAATTTACTTACTTTGAAAAACTTTTGATTGAATTAACTTTTGACAATCACTATTCTCATCAAAAAATAAAAATAAATAAATAATTCACATAACACTTGAGTTTCATACATTGTTTATTAAAGTGTTAATTTATTTCTCTCTTTATACTTAATTTTAATTATATCATTTATTGAGATAGAAGTTTCAAATTGTAAAATCTTTTTTTTTATTTAGTGGGTCATATTGAGGTTGTGAAAACCTCAATATTATATAAGGATTGGTGCTCCTTGTTTATAAGTTATCGGAAGCACTGTCTGAGTTTGGATTACACCATAAATCAATCAATATGATTGAAAGCTTGGTAACGAATAATATAAATCATTGATTGGGATCAAATCTCCATAATTACATCGTTTGCATACTCTCTTCCATTTTACTTATTGCTTTAATATTGTGCATTATTGTTTCATTAACTTATTCATTCTCAACTTACTTAAATTTGGATTAATTTTAGAAAAAGTTTTAAAATCCAATTTACCCACTCTTCATTAGCTATTCTTGGGTCTCATAAATGTGTGGTTGAAAATAATCGTATAATAAATCATAAAATGAATAGTAGTTGTCCAACAGGCACAAAGAATGATGGATGAAAGGTGAAATGACAATTTATAAACATAAATTAAATATAATCATACATGATATGTATATAAAATGGTTTATAAAAATTCAAATCTATTTTTATCTAAATATTTCTAGGCAATGACAATTATTATCCACCAACAAATATATCTATCAGTTCGATCAAATTTTAACAAAAATGTTTCATTCTAAGCCTTTTGTTTGGGCTCTATTTTAATGTATTTTCGGGGAAAATACCTTTTGGAACAGTGATTATTTTGAAGAATGTGTTGTTAAAAGAGCGGGCAAATTTCGATGCGTTTAGATCGTTGATTTGATTGGATGGTAGATTGGACACAGGAGATACTCCTTCAACACGACACTAAACAGTTTAGGTGCTAACAAAGTGACCAAAAAAGCTTGTGAATGAGCAGTGTTAATTTTACCCAAATACGGTCACAACTTTTGTAAATAAATGATAAGAGAGAGCGAAAAATGAACACAATCAAATGGCAAGAAACGTATAGAGTTGTATTTATTTTTCCCTTCAAAGTGTGCCAAAATTTTATATACCCGTTCCTTATTCTTTTTTAACCCACGTCTTTTTCTAAGGGGAGGTTATATATAGAGTTTGGGGAAGACGTAGTGGCCATTGGATCCAAACCAAGTGCCCCTACCTCCTTTCTTTGTACATCACATCCTTCTTATACATGCATTTATTATATTAACAAATAGTCAACTGCCCTATATTTTTAGGCAGATATTCTTGACATAAGATAAAGTGGACATTTAATCAGTTTTTCGCAAAGATATTCACCAGGTTGGCAGATGTGATAGCATCCTCATCTCGTAGGACTTCGACCTTATTTTTCAGAATCTCGACAGGTCATGAACATAAGGACTTCAGCATAAACCCTTCGTCAAGGCTTCGACATCTATCTGGTTGAGTGGTACCTCGACCAGAATAAGGACTTCGGCTTCTGTAGCAAATCTGTAACCTCGTTGCTCCGTCTTTTTATATGTTTCGGGCTCATTCTTCCAATGACATTAGTGGGGCTTTCACGTGTTGCTTACTGATGGCTAATTTAATACGAGGAGTAACAGTTTTAGATTTACGTGTAATATTATTTTATTGGAGAATGTATAGTTAAAAAATCGAATGAGAAAAATGCATTTTAGATAAAATGAAAGCTAGACAATGGCTAAATTAAGTTTTAGGAAGATTTATCCACACAATTGATTCTCAATGGGTTATTAACACAAATGTCCCTACATTTAAAATTCATGTGCAAAACTTTCCCATCTTGCATTTTTTTTAATGCATTTTCGCCCATATCTATAACTTTTATTGAGAAAATTATCATTTTTATCCAAATTCTTAATGAAAGATCACAAAATAACGAATATACCTTTTTATTTAAACGAATGAAAAGAAAAAAGATAATTACAATTATACTCTTATTTTTGTAAAAAAAAAAATGCAAACGAGTACCAAATAAATTATTAAAAAATTTAAAATAATAAATAAAATTATTTCTCCTCCTCCACACCACCAGGATGATGTATATATAAGACACAATTAAACATTCTTCTTCTTCTACGATCACTACGAAAGCCCAAAACAGATCAAATACATATAAAAACCAAACCACCACCACACCAAAGGTTTCGACGAAGATATCCTACCGCTACCACGACATTACCCATCAAATCTTGAAAACCCATTTTCCAAATGACATTGTTTGTTAAAAATTACAAACAATATCAATATATCTAAGGGTTCGTTTGATAGCATTAAATTTCATGGAAAATGTCACATCCGATAAATTTGTTTTCTATTTTGGCCGTTTGATATAAAAGTTGAAATAGAGTTCAAATTTCAAGATACAAACACTTAAAGCATGTTTTTAGCAAATTGAGTGGAAATCGAATTCCTATAGTTTTGATGATTTTTCTTTTCTAACTTGCATGTAATTGTTTGTCTTTTCCACCTTTACAATCAAACGACCCTTAATTTCATTTCACAATCACTATGTATTTCATTAGAATAATTTGTATCTGCTAGTGAGAAATTATATGTTGCATTGTTTGCTCTACAAAGAAAACTGTTGCTACTTCGCCGACATGGATCGGGTAGTTACAACTTCCAGCGTCGTCGGCCTCCCCAAATTCGATCCCTATTATCTCCATTTCTACCATCAATCTCCTCTTTTCTTGAATTTCTTTCTCCAATCGCGAAATAAGACTCGTAGGCTTCACAGAATTTTCTGCCAAAGCAACCCCAATTCAATTGACTCAAGTACAACTAAGGTATCCTAGTTTATTCCCCCAATTGGTTATCACTTTCTTCAATGTAATATCGTAATTTGTTGTCAAAAGTGTAATTAAGTTTTTTTCCTTTGTATCAATTGAGTATTCAACCTATTGCCATAATTTCATTTTTTGTGCAAGGAGTGGTGATTGTTTTTGATATATTGGGTTGGTTGTTTCTATGCCCAATAGTGGTGAATGGTGGTGGTTGTAGGAGGCGATGGCAGCGACAAATGGTGTGACGGTGGTCGGTGGTCAATAATGGCTATGGTCACATGAGGAAGAGAAGATGGAGATGCCAGTGGGCGGGCAGGTAAGGTAGAGTGAAGCTGGGGTGGGAGTGGATTAGGGGTATATATATATATTACTACTCAAACAGGGTCTCTCACCTTTGACAGGCTCTTGTGACAAAGGCTACACCTCAGCCCTATCACATAGGCCTGTCAAAGGCCCTTGTTTGTATAGCTCGATTGATATATGTAGCCCCTGTTTGTTGGGATAAAAATGAAATTTTAAGCAAATTTTGATAAAAGTTATTGAAATGTATAATTGAAAAGTTGTGTCACATTAAATGTGTTGTTAAAATTAGTTGTTGACTTTGATTTAGGTAGATATATATCATGCTATATTTACACTTTATTTGACATCACTTTTTACATTGTACCGCGTGTCATAACATGAGTTGATAATTTTGAAATGAAGCACACTTTTCCACTCATTTCAATTTGAAAATCAATGTATTGTCAATCATAATATAAACAAAAGAATGTACAAGTGGCTTACTCGATATAAAATGATATATCCATCATTTCACCCTTTTATCTTCATTTGCACCCTTTTAAAAAAATTGGAGATGTGATTGCAATTAGTTCTTTATTTTTCTTTTATTTTTGTTTTATTTAATAAAAGGGTATATCCATCATTTCACAATTTTTTATTGAGAAATGGAATGGAAATGGATGAAATGATGATTTCTGCAATGAAATGTGTAAATAATGATGAAAATGCTAAAAATTGCAGAGTGAAGACATTTTGCATGATAAACTTCAAATGTAGAAATGTTTTACGCTATTATCTCATTCTCAACTTTTACTTTTGACTTAATGACAAAGTTAGCCCTTGTTTGGCAATCATTCTTTTTCATACTCATTTTCAAGCACGCATTCTCACAATAAAATATTTTTTTTACATATACTCAAAAATCCTTTTACCTTTTAGCTACATATTCTTCCAAAATTTACTATTCAAAACTCAATCTTTCAAAAAAAAAAAGAAAAGAAAATGTATCTATCAAACAGGGGCTTAATATCGAAGAATGAAGACAAATGGCGTTAAATGTTGCTGTCTTTTGAATTTGGGGGACAAGTACTTAAATGCAATTGTCAAAGAGTCGTATTGAACAAATGGAAAAGAAAAAAGACAAATGTGAAAGAAAACTCCTTTAGAAATTAGTTTTTAAATACTAATTAAGGTAGTTTCTTCAATAAAATAGTAAACTCTCCTTAAAAAAAAAAAAAAAAAAAAAAAGGCCCTACCAAACATGCTCTTAGTGAATTAAAAGTTTGACATACCTTTTGTCATAGTCAATCATGCTCTTATAATGGGGGTGTGTCATGAAGAAAAAAGTGCAATGAACACAGAAAATGCATTTTTCGAGTAGATATACAATTTATTCGGGCTTGGAGCTATTTATTCAATCGTAGACATCTAAATCACCCTAAATCCCAATGACTTAGAGTTGGAAGGAGAAAATCACTCGTTTAATTGATTACTCTATTAATAAGAACATACTTGAAAATACAGGAACTTATTGTTAATGAGTGAAACTTTTTAGAAAATATAGCCCCATCGGGGTTTCATTTAAAAAAAAATTGCATTTTTCGTTTTCTTATTCTTTAATTACACATTTTTTAACAAAATATATTGGACTTAATTTTTTTTTTTTGTTTAATCACACATTCTTTAAAAAATCATTAGTTTAACATACATTTTTCCCCCAAAATCTATTGTAGCCAATTGTTTGAGCCATGTTTTTCACAAATAGTGAGTTTTTGGAAAATGTGTGGTTAAAAAGTAAAGAAAATTTTTAGACTTACGTACATATTAATTTACTAGTAAAATATGTTGTTGAAAATAAATTTAAAAAAAAAAAAAATTTTGGATAATGAAACTCAAACATAAGCTTAATATGGAGCCCAAATAAGAGTATAGAATACATGGGTTCAAACAACAATGAGGCTCAGGCATCAATATAGGCAAGAGCTATTTGGGTTGCTCTAGGCTTCGACGAGATCAAACTCAACACAAATACAATTGTATGCATGGAGGATAATCGTATTGGTATAGAGACTACCATTCACGATCATCAAGAAGTGATTATTGCTTCTTGTGCAAAGGATATTGAGGGTGGCTTCTGTTCAGTAAAAACCCTCAAGCGTACGACATCGTTGACAAGTAATGAAATTGATGAGTTGAGAGTATTGTCCCACAAGGTATAAATTTCAATTCAAGTTTACTAATTATGTATGAAATTCGAATTATGTAAAACAAAAGAGAGATTTTGATTTGATTTTATGTTAAATTATCTAAGAGAGTGGTAAAAAGTATTTTCATATCAAATTATGAATGATTTTATTTGATTTATAATTCACCTATTGTTATCTATTTCAATTCTTAATTTGTAATCTAGTTCCGTTCAGGCATTCTTGACAATCGATGCAGTTAATATATTTAACTTTCTTTTTCATGCCAAATTAATTCTATCCTAACTATAACCAGGATCTATTTCTAACCCGAATTTGAATGGTTAGAACGCATTAAATTTTAGATTATTTATAGATTGTACAAGTAATAAATGTTATTCGTAATATCTATTATAAATATGTTAATTTTATAGCGTTCTAAATGTATTATAAGTCTTTTAATACTACAACAAGCAACTGATTATCAAATTAGCAGCCAATCAATTAAATAATGCAATGAATATGCAGAATTAATCAACAAATGCAATATATATATATATATATATAAATCTTGAATTTAAAATAAATAAGCAATATGGTTCATCTTCATCCAATACAAGAATGGATCTAGCTTAGCATTCTTTTAAATAAATTACAAAAAGAATATCAAGAAACATGGCCCAATTTCTCTTCTTTCTTTTTGATTCCAGCTTTCTTGATTTTTTGGGACCAAGGTTTCCGAATATCAAATCCTTAATGTGCCAAGGGTTGAAAATCGAAGCCAGAGAAATAACGATGAAGGGAAAAATCATCACCCGGATCATGAAAGAAAGAGAAAGACGTTGTACTTCAAGTTCAATGTTGAATTCTTAAATTTTTTGATGTAATTGACTTCAACTCCTTACTAGAGCTTGATCTTCTCTCTCAAAAGTGATAAATTGACCGCTTGCTCTTGATGAGTTTCATGATATTATTGTGCATAAAGAGGCAAGAGAGAATTCTCCAATGTGTAGCCCTTGTTTTGTATTTAAAAGAATTAGAAAATAGGTTAAAATCATGTCTAATTAGGATTCAAAAATAGTTTGAATCGCTAAAAGAAACTGTTGATTCATCCTCGAAAATAGCCACCGTGCACGCACTGGTATAACTACTATATGGGCCTTGAGCTAAATGGCTCTTGGGTCATGAAAATAGTGCATTGCGCGCGTGAAAATAGCCTCGCGTGCCAATTTGCCTTGCGTTGTCTCTAAATAGCTTTCGATAATTTGGTCATAATTTTCTTTCTCAATATTCGAATGAGGCAATCCAAAGTGGGTTGAAAAGATAACTCCAAGGGATACAATTCTTTTAGTGTTTAATTTATCTAATTCGAATGTTCGCTATTCAAAAAAAGGGTTTCAAGTTGAGACTAAAAATTCAGAGCATAACTTTTTTTGTTGGAAATTGATTTGTAAGAATTCTTTCCCTATATTTCACTCCTTTGACTTCAAATTGCTTCCAATTGATCATATATAATCTTTAATTTTATGGTCCGAATCAACTATTAAATATCTACATTTTGGGTCCTCTAATTTCGAATTTCTTTCGTTTTTGCCCATTATTCATTCATTTCTTCCAATTCCACCAATTTGCCTCGAGTTTTACCAAACAAACAAAATTAACATATAATTAAGTTAAAAGTCATCAAAATTTAGCCCCCGTTAAAATTCTTTAATTTAATTTAAATTTCTCCTTCTCCTATTTTCAACCATACAATCTTCAATAAAATAATATTACACACAAATTGAAAATTTTTCATTGTTTTACAACCATCCATTTTTCAAAAAAATATTATTCCCCTATTATAAATCCAAATAATGGGGCCAAACGGGGGCTTATTATAGCTAATCTCATTTAATAGCCCAAATAAGTGTATAAAATACATTTATCAGCTTCATAATAAAGGATCTTGAGGCCTTGGCACTTTGAGAAAGACTAAACTACCCAACAGAGTGATTGTCCCAAATTCTCAAAATTTTATAGTTAAAAATTTTTTGTAGCCGTAATTATCAGTATTGAAGAATGACCCAAATTTTATTGGGTATTGATGTTTGAATGAATTGGCATAAAAGAAATCTAAAGATGGACGAAGGAGAAAGAATTGCTACATTTTGGCTTGTTGAGTGCTCAACTCCCGCTCGAGCACTCAAAGCAGAGAAGTTGCCGCTCCCTGCCCGTAAGCCTGGGCTCGAGCGCTAATCTTGCCATTTGGTCCTATTATTCAGCCCAAACTTGTTTCACATTTTGACAAATTCTGAGAGGCCTGTTTCATCTAAAACTATATTATTAGGGTTATATAATTACTCCACGTGACTTTTAAAAACATTAGCATCAAATCTTGTAACAAATCGATTTTGATTTAGTAAATTCTTCTCTTCTATCTGTAGTTTTTCCTTGTGTTGGGTTTTCACGTAAAATCTTGGTTCTCTTGATTGTTTGTTTATTTCGTCTTGCACATATTATGTTGCGCAATTCATAACAATCAACTTTTACACACTTGTCATGGTTTTAGTTTATACTCTTTCATTATGTATTGTAGGTGAGATTTTGCTCAGTAGAAATTGTCTGGAGGAGTATTTTATAGTCGATACTGTTCCAGATAACTTTAAGGGTTAGGGGTAGGGTTGTCAATGAGCCGAATCGGCATGAAAGCACGAGCTCGGCTCGGGCTTGCCACGAGCCGAGCTAGCGGCTCGTGGGCTGAGCCGAGCCCGGCTTGCGAGTAGACGTCGTTTTTCATATATATATATATATATATATATATATATATATATAGATAGATATAATTTTTTTTTTTTGGGAAAAAATAGGGAAAATGGAAAATCAAAAGGTAATTTTTAAATCGTGAATTATATATAAAAAACTAGATAAAAAATTTAAACCCTTCTTTATCCGGGTTTGGGACCGGTTACTTAAATTTAGAGTAGGCGGAGTTAAAAATTGTGTTGTTTGTTTGTGTACAATTTTTTAAAGAAAATTTAAAATAGTATTAAAAATTATTTTTTCAAGCAACGCTGCGCATCCCCTTACATATAATTTTCGAAGAAAATCCCTTCTAAAAATTGAAAGGGTAATCGAATGCTCTTTCAATTATCAGAAGTTTTCACTTTGAAAATTATATAGAAGTCTTTCATTTCGAAAATTATATATAATTTTCGAAGTGAAAGACTTCTGACAATTGAAAGGGCAATCATTAGATTACCCTTTCAATTTTCAGAAGGAATTTACTTCAAAAATTATATGAAAAGGTAAGCACAGCGTAGTTCGAAAAAAGAATTTAAAATGTAGATATAATAGTAGTAATAGTACCAAGTACTAACAAAAATTTAACTAAATTGGTGGAAAGGAATTTTTTTTATTTATTTTTTTAACTAAAATAGATAGAAAAAAATAAAAAAATTATTATTTATTATTTTTCTTTTTAAAGTAGATAAAATATAAACACTTCTTTTTTATCCGGGTTTGGGACCGGCTACTTAAATTTTTAGTAGGCGGAGTTAAAAATTGTACACGAACAATTTTTTGTAGCGTGTACAATTTTTTAAAGACAATTAAAAGTAAGGATAAGAAAAGAAAAGTTTCATTAATATAATTAAATCAAATATCACTTACTTGATGACATGCAATTTCGGCATATTTATCTTGTAGTCGAAAATGAGCGTCATGTCAATCCTTAACGCACATTAACGCTTCTAAAATATATTCTTTCAGTCGGTTCCTGACCTCATTCAAAACTCTTTTACATGCACTAAAAGCAGACTCCGAAGCAACAGTGCTAACTGGAGGTGTCAGCAGATCTTTTGCAATCGCAGATATAACTAGCCAACGTCGTTCATACTTTCGCCAGAATTCAATTACTTCGTTTGAACTTTTTTTAATTGTTTTATCTGTTGGCATATTTTGATTGAAATAATCAATTAATTCAGTAGGCAATGAATTATGGCTTGAGCCCGTAGATGTATGATGAGAATGAGATACAGATGGTGACGACATGGCAGTGGCAGTAGTAGTAGATGAACACATTACAGATGAATCAAATCTATACGAATTAATGCCTTGAAATAAATTAAATATTTTCGCATCTTCTTCTTCAATTTCAGTGGAAGGAGTAGGTATAGATGGTACCCGACTAATATTGGTACCCATTTGGTTCGCATATAATTCATACGTTTCACATAATGTTTACTCTAAATTTCTATATGTGATAGGTGTATCAAATATTAAGACGTTTGAAATTTGATCAATTATATATTTAGTTCCCGATAAATTATATCGGGGGTCCATCACGCATGCTAAAGGAAATAACATAGGCAAATTTTCCCAATATTTTCTAAATTTAAATTCCATAGCAATTATAATTTCACTAAAATTAGGGTCATTTCTGTATTTATGAAATGTTCTTGCAATTATATAAAGACGTTCAAGCACCATACAGTTGGTGGGATAGTAAACGCCCGATAAAATCTTAGTGGTTTCATAAAAAGATGTCAAAATTTTTTTAACTTTCAAAGCTAAATGCCAATCACGTTCAGTCAACATATCCTCGTCATCACTTCTAACATGTCTATTGTTATAAAAGTCAGTTATTAAATGTTCAAAACCTTCACATGAGTTTAATAACAAGTAAGTAGAGTTCCACCTATGACCTACGTCGCTAACAAATGTTTTAGCATTTTGCACTCCGATTTCGGCACAATAATCCTCAAATGCTTGTTTTCTTCTTGGAGAACTTGTGATATATATTAGTGCGTTCCTAATATTTTGAAGTTCATCCTTTATATATTTTAAACCATCTTGGACAATTAAATTCAAAATATGACATTCACAACAAATATGAAACAAATACCCAACAAAATCAGGTTGTAGTACCCTATGCAATTTTTCAGCAACTACTTTATTAACACTAGCATTATCGAAAGTAAATGAACGAATTTTACCTTCGCAATGATATTCTCTAACAATACTAATAATAGGATTAAATATATTATTAGCGTTGTGAGGAAACTCAATAATTCTTAAAGCAATAATTTTTTTATGCATGCACCAAAGTGGGTCTATATAATGTACAGTTGCAGCTATATAGGCTCTTTTATTAATCCTTTCCCATATATCTGAAGTTAAAGATATGACACCCCCATATTTTTGTAAATCCATAATTAATTGTTATTTTGTTGAAGTAAAATATTGTATTGTATCGGAACGAAGAGTGTTTCGACTTACCCCAACGTACCTTGACTGCAGATATTCCTTCACATACGAGACGTAGTGTTGGTTGTCAATTAATACCAAAGGCAACTCAGCACCAGCAACAAGCTTCACCATTCCGGTTCGAGCTCTCTCCTCCGAATACATCCATGTGGATAGGGGTGCAGTAGAACCACCGGCGTCTAAAATGCCAAATTGCAATTGTGTTTGAAAGCCTGGAATAAGTCCGTGTTTGGCCTCACATACCTTGTAATGACGGTTGAGATGGGTGGTACCAATTCCTCTTTGCCATGCCAATCTTTGTTGGCGGTATTTACATACTGCTTTGGATTCTTGGACTCCATTGACGATTTCTCCCGTTGAAATCAACTTAAAGTGATCCCAACATTTTGCTTGTTTTTTTCCCTTTTGCTTTCCCCTCGCATCAGGAATGTTTAATTTAGCCTCTTCTTTCTAATCGTGTTCCGCTTCGGGAACGTCAACATCATCCAAATTAATTGGATAATTTGGATTGCCGTTTTCATGATGATGAAGATCCAAATCTGGAATATCTTTAGGTAGGGGTATGTCATTTAGACCTTCAAATTGATTCTGAAATTGACTTTACGATGTCTTAGGCGATTCGTTTCCTCCCACACCTGACAAGTTTTCGACAAATGAGCGTGGATCCATTTGTTTAGTTGTAATAAGTAATAACTAGTAGAAGAATAATTGTATAAATGTAGTGAGAAATGAAAATTGGATGAAATTTCAATAAATATAGTGAGAAATGAGAATTGGATATTGTATAAATTGTCTATAAAAATTGCACAACTATCAACACAACATAAGAGAGTTGAGAGAAAGATAATTGAGAGTTGAGAGTGAATTGTAGAAAATTTTGTGGCTTAATGCCACTATTTATAGAAGAAGAAAAGGAAAAAAAATATAAGGACCAGAACGGTTACTGAAAAAATTCAGTGACCATTAACGGTCAAAACAAAAAAAAATAAAAAAATTAATTTGGGGACTGAAACGATCACTGACAAAAGTCAATGACCGTTGATAAAGTGACCGTTTCGGTCACATTCAAAAACGACCCCACGAGCTTGGGCTCGTGGCTCATTTATAACGAGCCGCTCGCGGGCTTGTCGTGAGCTGCTTGTTTTTTGTGCGAGCCCCATCGAATCGGCCCACTCAACTTGCGCTCGGGCTCGTGTTTTTACAAGCCCAAACACGAGCCCGAGCCGCCCACAAGCTTCGTTTTCGCGAGCCGACGAGCCACTCAGCCCATTTTCCACCTCTATCTAGGGACCTTGATATAAGCTAGCCTAGAGAACCACCCCCAATAACGAACGAGGCGGGTTACTACATGCCGATGCAAGGCTGTCAATCCCCCTAGGGCGCTCTACCTCTACGTGAGGCCATCGACCCCTCGGAAGTTACCTATGTGGCTACCCCAACATTTAGTCAAAAAATCTCAGGTAAATTGACAGAACTTCATAGCGGTTATTACGGGCACAACCCCCAAGCGGAAAGTTAGAGACTTCCCACGGAGAACATGGGGTAGTAGGAAAGTCAACATAGGACACGCCCTTCATTTTTCAGGTCATACACGCCCATCGAAATAGTAAGAATGCCCAGGGTCAGCACGTGGAAAATGAGGTATCTTTTTTCAATCATTTCATTGGCACCATCTGTGAAAGTTTCTTCCATTGAACACAAAAGTCATGTCAAGAAGACGAACAAGAAGTGACATGCACTCAATAGCAACAACGACGGAGACGGAATTAGAATCAGTTGCCAAGGGCCCCGTCCCGCCACCACGGTCACATTATGCGACACAAAATTAGTTTAGCGCTCTGGAGACCCAGCTAGCGGCTATGATGACCCTCTTGCAAAATCAAACACAGAGAGCCGTCCTCCCGCCGCATTTAGTGGAATCCGCGCCGCCATTGGGAGGTGCACATAGAAACTCGGCCTATCATCCAATCGGTAACTGCAAGCTCGGGGGCACTAAGGGTTACGATCTTTTAGCCCACCCCACCCATGGCGGATCTAGAGCGGAGGATTGAAGAGATCATGACGTAAAAAATAGATGATGCAATATTAAAGAGAAAGGATAAGCGCAGGCAGAGGGTCTTAAAAGAGGACCCATTCGCTCCTGAAATCATGGCAGTCCCCCTGCCTAAGGGCTTCAAACAGCCTATGATAGAAGCTTACGATGAGGTCACAAATCCACTTGACCATCTTCAGACCTTTGTTGATTTAATGAGGCTCTATGTAGCACCTGATGCAGTAATGTGTCGGTCTTTCCCCCCGAACCTCAGGAGAGATGCCAGAGACTGGGTGGCAACACTTGCCCCCAATCTATCCAAACATTTGATGAACTTTCCAGAAGCTTTGTAGCCTACTTCCTCAATAGTAAGAGAAAGAGGAAGGCGGCCATCGGGCTGATGCAGGTGGTCCAGAAGAAGGATGAGTCTTTGGAAGAGTATTTGGCCAGATTCAGCCGAGCGACCCTTAGAGTAGAGGATCTTCAAATGTCAGTAGTGGTGACTGTGTTGATGAATGGAACTCGAAACCGGGCCTTCAAGATGTCACTTTTCAAGAACCCCCCAGAGTCAATGCACGACCTATTGAAAAGGGAGACAAGTACGTTGATGCCAAAGAAGCGGAGGTCACAAAACACCTCCGAGAAGGATGGGAAATGGAAATTCATAAGTGAAAGGCGGGAGATGAGTTGAGATTTGCCAACAAAAATAAGCCAAGGAATGAGCAGATGGGTAAGGGGACCATCTAAGACCGACAAGACAAGCAGAAACGGAAGGCGCTCAGGATGTTCACCCCCTTAAATACCCTGCGTGCGAAGCTATTGATGGAGATACGAGATATGAAGGAGCTTGAATGACCGAGGCCCATGGCAACCCCACCCCACAAGAGAAACCAGGGTAGATATTGTCATTTCCACAAGGATCACGGGCACGATACAGAAGAGTGCCTGCAATTGAAGGAG
Organism: Olea europaea var. sylvestris; assembly: GCF_002742605.1. Lineage (NCBI taxonomy): Eukaryota > Viridiplantae > Streptophyta > Magnoliopsida > Lamiales > Oleaceae > Olea > Olea europaea. The sequence continues at coordinate 29,671 of NW_019227832.1, forward strand.
GAGATCGAGCGCCTCCTAAGAGGAGGGCTCCTAGGCAAATATGTGAAGGACAACCGGGATAAACAAAAAGTGGAGGACTGTCCCCCGCCTAAGGCAGGAATGATAAACGTGATTGTGGGGGGATAGCAGGAGGCAAAGATTCAAGCTCGGTAAGGAAAAGCTATGCACGTTCTCTGGGGATCTGTTCCATCAAAAGGAAAGTGATGTTTAGTTAGAACATCACTTTTGGCGAGGAGGATTTGGTAGACATAGCACACCCCATGATGATACTTTGGTAATAGTAGGCGACATAGCTGATTTTGACGTCAAGAGGGTGCTGGTTGATGGAGGAAGTGCTGCAAATGTACTTACATAGGATTTTTTTGGGCTTAAAGATCTCTCCCGACAAGTTGAAAACAGTAACCACCCCCTTACAGGGCTTTGGATGGGCTACAATAATTCCGGAAGTAATTGTGGCACTCCCTGTCACGCTCAACACATATCCAACTGCTGTGGTAATTGTGGCAAGCTTCTTAGTTGTAAAAACTCCCATGGCCTATAATGCGATCTACGGTCGGCTATTACTGAAGCAACTAGAGCCATCTCTTCAACCTATCACCAGGTCATGAAATTTCCAACCAGCAGGGGAGTCGGGTGTGTGCGGGGAAACCAACAAGCATCCAAGAAATATTATGTCGACAGTATATCAGTCAAGGGAACACCATCGGTCATGATGTTGGAGGTTGAACCTCCGAAGGGACGGATCGAACCACTTGACATGATTGAAAGGATCTCTGTATCAGAAGGATGAGAGTTTAGCATCGGGGTCGATTTCGGATCTGACGAAAAAAGAATGTTGGTAAGGTGTCTGGCAGACAACCTAGATGTTTTCACATAGAGCCCGAACGACATTACTGAGATCAGCCCAGTCATCACCTTGGCGTCCTCCCTGGAGCTAAACTAGTAAAGTAGAAGAAAAGAAACCTCGCCCTCGAAAGGTAGGAAGTAGCAAAAGTAGAGGTGGAAAAGCTATTACAAGCTGGTTTCATTCGAGAAATGCAGTATGCCAGGTGGTTGGCCAACATTGTGCTAGTAAAGAAGTTAAATGGGAAATAGCACATGTGTGTAGATTACACCGGGCTAAATAAAGTATGCCCAAAGGACTCATACCCACTTCCCCGGATAGATCACCTGGTCGACCCCACATTAGGTCACGAAAGGCTCAGCTTCCTGGATGCATTTTCTAGATATCATCGAATTTCAATGATCAAATTCAACCAGGAGAAGACATCATATATCACAAATTCTGGAACATATTGTCACACAGCCATGCCGTTCGGCCTAAAAAATGCAGGAGCAACCTACCAGAGGATGGTTAATAGGATTTTTCGGGAATTGATTGGGAATGTCATTGAGGCTTCATCAATGACATGGTGGTAAAAAGCATCAAAGCCATCGACCACATGGCCTTCCTACAGAAAGTATTTGACGTAGCCTGACGAAATAACTTGAAGTTCAACCCAAAGAAATGTGTTTTTGGCACTGCCGATGAAAAGTTCCTAGTCTTCATGATCACCCAAAGACGAATTGAGGAAAACCCCGATAAGATATAGGCAATACTAGAAATGAAGAGCCCCACTAGTAAGAAAGAGGTTTAGTGGCTGACAGGGCGCGTGGCAACCCTTAATTGCTTTATGGATAGGGCGGCGGATAAATGCTACCACTTCTTTAAAGCCATAATCGGCTCCACCAATTTTGAGTGGACTCAGGAGTGCCAAAATTCGTTGAAATCCTTAAAGAAGTCACTACAGCAGCCTCTTATCCTGACCAGCCCATGCCTGATGACATACTGTATCTGTACCTTGAGGTGTCACCGTGGGTAGTTAGCGCCGTTCTTGTGAAAGAACTCCCTAAGGCACAAAAGCTGATCTACTACGTCAATCAAGTCCTCAAAGGCGTAGAGACAAGATACAGTCTGGCCGAACAGCTAGTGCTCGCGTTGATTGTTGCAGCGAGAAAGCTTAGACCTTACTTTCGATCCCATACGATGCAAGTAATGACTGACCAACCCATTAAGCAGATCCTACATCGACTGGAAACCTCCGGGAGGGTACGAAAATGGGCGGTTGAAATAAGTGAGTTTGACATTGAATTTAGGCCTAGGACGACCATCAAAGAGCAAGCTCTGAAAGACTTCATTATTGAGCTCACCATCTCGATAGAGCCCCAGAAGGGTAGAAGGCAAATTGGAAGATCTTTGTGGATGATTCCTCAAATGCAGGAATCATAATGATCGAACTAGACTCCAAAGAATTGGAATACTCACTGCGCTTTGAGTTCCCCGCCACCAACGACGTCGAGTATGAGGCAGTCATCACAGGCTTGGATTTGGCAACAAGGTTGGGATTGACTTCAGTGGAAGTATGCAGTGACTCGTAGCTAATAGTTGGGTAGGTGTCGGAAGAATACGAAGCAAAGGACGGAAGGATGGCAGCATACTTAATGAAGTAAAGGATCAGCAAAGAGGGCTCACAAGCTTCAAGATAACGAAGGTCTCATAAAAAGATAATGAGCACACAGACGCACTAGCAAAGCTCGCATCAGCCAACCAAAAAAACTTACCTCGAACGGTGAGTGTGCAAGTCGTACAACAACCCAGCATTCAGCATTGGGCTGAGGTGAAAAATGTTGAACACGAGGAAAGTTGGATGGATTTGATAATCAAGTATCTGGCAGAAGATAAGGTACCGGAAGACCCCCTGGAAGCGAGGAGATTGAGAGCTCGAGCAACTTTATTTACCATCATCGATGGGCAGTTCTATAAGCAGGATTTTCCCATGTCATATCTAAAGTACATACGATCTACCGAAGCCAAAAAGGTACTGTTTGAGGTACACGCTAGGACCTGCAGTAACCACCAAGGGGCAACATCCCTTACCTTCAAAATTCTGTGACAGGGTTACTATTGGCCAACTATGAAAGAGGATGCCAAAGAGTTGGTATGAAAATGTGACACATGCCAACATCATGGAAATTTGATCTATGTCCCGACCGAACAACAGGCAGCCATATTTGGGGTATACCCATTTTTTCAGTGGGGAATAGACATTCTAGGACCTCTGCCCATGGCCAAGGGATAGAGAAAGTTCTTGTTGGTTGCCATCGATTACTTCACTAAATGGGTGGAGGCAGAGCCATTGGCGACCATCACGACAGCAAAGATACAAAGCTTTGTATGAAAAAATATAATATGCGGATTCGCGATACCCAGGGTATTGTGACGGATAATGGCAATTTGATAATCATAGCTTTAAGACCTTTTGTGCAAGTTATCACATCGATCATAGACTGACCTCGGTCGCCCACCCTCAATATAATGGGCAAGCCGAAGTGACAAATCGAGTCATTCTCTGGGATCTGAAGACCAGATTGGAAAATGAGATAGGGCTTTGGGCAGATGAGCTGTCCAATGTGCTATGGGCGTATCACATGACTTCACAATAATTGACAAGGAAAACACCATTCAGACTAACCTTTGGGATGGAAGCAGTAGTTTTAGTTGAGATCCTAAGTGAGATTGGTAGGATGAAAGTCAAGTAGCTCGATGACATAGCGACTAGAGGGAACTCGACCTACTTGAGGAGGTAAGGAGAAGGCGGGGATAAAGATGATGGCCTATAAATAAAGAGCCTTGGGATACTTCAATCGGAGGGTGAAACCAAAAATATTTCGGCCAAGAGACCTCGTTTTAAGGGATGCAGCGGCAGCAGGACACCCCCGGACAAAGCTCAGACCAAATTGGAAAGGCCCGTATGAAGTGATCCGCAGCTTGGGGAAGGGAGCTTATAGCCTGAAAAACATTAAAGGAAGACCACGGGGTAGGCTATGGAATGCGGAGCATCTCAAGAGATATTACCAGTGGACTTCAGGGTAGATGCACGGTCTATGTTTTTGTAAATATAGTAGAATAAGTTGTGTTGATAATTCCCTCCATGTAACACCTCACAAAGGCGCCTTTAGTTACAATTATTTATCTTGTTTAATGAAAGACCTTGGTAGTGGCCGATGATGAAGGCGCTAAGGAAGGGCCAGGCTAGTTGAGACGTCCCGGTACGCCTACTGAACTCACGAATCCAAGTATTTTTTTTATATGCTAACATGTAGTCTTGAATCTCCCATGCTCATCCCGTAAGGACATGCGATTGATATAGCCCACGCGGTTAGGCGGAGAGCCTTGAAAAGTCAAAAAATTGGCTAAGACCCTTAATCGCTAGACCTCTCTCTCGACGGTCAATATAGCCCACATGGGGGCCTTATACCACTAGTATACTCAGCAGAGGCCTTATACCTCTCGACCGCCTCCTCCGGAGCACGAGCCAACACAGACCGCAAATTATCATTCTCCGTCTTCTGTTCGCGGGCTCGAGCCTCCTACGCCTCTAGAGATTTCTTCAAAGAAGATATCTTTTTCTTGTAATGATGGGCCTCTTTCTTCTTTTCTTCTACAAGAGTCTTCAACTCTAAGGTCTGGCGACGACTCGATTCAGCAAGCCCTGTCTGAAAGGCCACCTCCTAAAGGATGAGGAGACAATGTGAGAGTCGAGTGGTAAAACCATGCTCAAAAGATAGGACTCAGCATAATAGAGATATGGAATTAAAAACATACCCTCTGGAGATAGACCACCGCAGCCCTCTCGATGTCGTCTGTGCTACATCCTACAATCGCCCTAGCTCAAGCGAGTGTCACCAAAGACTTAAGTACCCCCATCACATGATAGGCCCGGGTGGGAGGAAACCTAAAATTCGAAAGTGAATCCTCGCTCTCGCACTGCATACGGCTGGAAGCGCCTGGCCTAGGGGCAGAGACAACCTCGATAGGCTCATCTGAAGGCTGGGGGGTCTTTTTGGCCATCTGAGACCTTCCTCCTTGGACGACTGTCTTCTTCTTTTTTAATGGAATGGAGATGGATCAAAATCACTCCTATGCCCCTGTTCGGGCATAGAATCCATAGTCCCCTCAAAATCAAACTCCATCCCTGCGCATGTAAAGTAAGGTCCATTAAGTTTACAAAAAAAATGGGAGTATGAAGTAAAAAGGGGACCTTAAAAGCTTACTGTCAATGGGAGCAAGGTCCTTGTCGCCACCCGACAGGGTCTTCAATACCTCGTCAAGGTCAAAATCGCAAAAACCAACGATAACAACCTACCATTAGGGTGACTCATCCCCCTATTAACTTATTCCTCATGGTCATAACTGATTCTAAATCAGGTGCGAGAGAGGGTACATCAACCAACTCCTAGATTTGAGTTTTTAGAAGAGAAGTAATTTCTATTTAGCTATTGAAAGGGCGAATTTGGGGATGCCGCCAGTTGGTATTGAAAGGGAATCGACCTTCTGGAGACCGAGCAAAGAAGAAGCAAGATTTGCACTCACTGTTCGAATTTCTAAACTTGGGAAAGAGCAAAGGGACTTGCACTGAGCTATTTCATGTATCTTAAAGACGCAACTGAAGAGGTCAATGGAAAGTGAAATTCTCCTCTTAAGGCAAACATACAAGAAATAAATTGCCTTTCACCATGCAATGGGGTTAATTTGACTAGGGGTAAGATGAAATTCATTGAAAATCGACACCAGGAAGAGGTGAATGGAAAATCGAAAACCCCCATCCATAATGTCCTTATACACAACTACCTCGTTCGGATCGGGTCTGGGAAGTCTTTCTTTGGGACCTGAGGCTCTATAGACATAATTATTGACCCTATTATACCTACTGAGGCATTTTTCCAACTAGAGTGGGGAATCATAGAGACTATAAATTTTTGAGATTTCAAGGGGGACGATCTCACCAGTTAGATCCCGCCCGATTTCTAAGTTTTGGTTTGGAGACTTAGTGGAGCCAATATGTCTCTTAGGGGAGTTTGAAATAAACACTTGAGAATCAACTGAAAGAGTTCGACATTGGAGTCACAAGGGAACCCACCGGATGAAGGAGGGGAGGCCGAAGGACCAACCAGCCTCGCGGCTGGATGGCGGCGGTTGGCCCATCGATCGGCACCCGGTTGGTCGGTAAGACTTGTTTCGGCATTGATCAGCCACCCATCACTACTTTCGTCGGAAGAGGAAGAAATGATAGTCTTGTACATGATTTTACCAAAAAGGAAGAAGAAAAGAGGAGAAAGTTACCTTGGAAGAGAGGGAAGACTAAGATGTTGGGAGGAGGTGAAAATGATTTACATGTGAGGGACCACTCCCTTTTTATAAGCAAGATAATTCGAATTTTTTTTGGGGAGGTAAATTCCCTCCAAGTTAGGGGCCATTGGGTGGATGCCAAGTGTATAGTGAAATAGGTCTCCAACTTTAAATTTTACTGCTCGACTTACTTAGGTGAATGATACATAATAATTAAATAAAAAAAAAGAAGGGGCCAGAACAAGGAAATTACTACCCCTTGCCAAATAACATCAACAAGAGGCAGGGGCTAATGATATAAGCTAGCCTAGAGAACCGTCCCCAAGGATGAACGAGGTGGGTCACTACACGCCGATGCAAGGCCATCAACCCTCCTAGGGCGCCTTACCTCTACGCGAGGCCATCGACCCCCAGAAGCGCTTTACCTCTACACGAGGCCATCGACCCCCAGGGGTCTGTGCGAGGTCATCAACTCTTTTGGGACGCCTATCTCTACGCGAAGCCATCGAACCCCCGAGGGCGCTCTACCTCTACGCGAGACCATCGATCCCTCGAAAGTTACCTATGTGGCTACCCCAACACTTAGTCAAAAAATCTCAGGTAAATTGATAAAGCTTCATGGCGGTTATTACGAGCATAACCTCCAGGCGGGAAGTTAGAGACCCGCCACCCAGAACGTGGGGTAGTGGAAAAGCCAATGTGGGATGCGTGACACCATGATCGCCCGACACTCACCCGACTTTCAGCACCTATAAATACCCCCGAAGGCGACACAGGTAATGGGATTGAAATTTTTTTTTGCCATCTAAATTCCATATGAATTTCTCCTAACGCATACACTAGTTCTCACGCCGGAGGTAAAACGGGGGACAAAGCCCCACCCTTCATTTTTCAGGTCATACACGCCCTTCGAAACAGTAAGAACGCCTAGGGTCAACAGGTGGACAAGGAGGTATCTTTCTCAATCATTTCAAACCTTGTCCAGAAGTTCCACAGCTAATAAGCATACTATAGAGATTCAATAGTTTTATAATCAGAAACTTCAAATAATCCATTGTTACAACTTTCCTGTTACAAATGAGTCTTATGTACTGAAGTTTAGATCTTCAAATAACTCCGTGTACTTAATGAAGAAATTATGTATTATACCGTAGTTTCTCCTCTCCCTGTGTCTTTACTCATTTGCAGATGCTAAATGTCTTCCGATGTACTTGGGATCACCAAACAAAATTTTCATAAAAGTAGCCCTCGGCGCTACAGAATGTTTCTGTCTTATTTAGGATTATTGGACTATATGCAATGCCAAACGAACAACCCACTACATATAGATGGAGAGTTGTAGCTTGTAGGCCACTGATGGTGAGCATTTTGCACATTGGATATTTACATAGCTAATTGATTGGTAGCGTCAACTTTTTTTTTATCATCGTGATTGATATTAGACATAACTGCCGCTTTGCTGGTTTGTCCGAATAATGATTCTCCTTTCAGGTGCATCAATCTACAAGTTCTAAGATTGTAACTTCCTCTATGTTTTAGTTTTGTTATACATTAGATTGAATATATCTTAACATAGTCAAGTACTAATGCGCCATGGCCTATTAATTTCTTTAAACATTCATGCATATTCTTTATCAAAGCTTCAACTTAGGATCACGCCATTAGGGAAAATTTCAACAGAATGTTTCAAACCGTCTATGCTATAGATATCAAGAAGTTTCATGTTGTTTGTCCATCTACTATAATACTCATCCTTATTTTGAACTTAAAAATTGACCCTAACCACTTGATTTAAAAAAGAAAAGTACAACAGAACATTAGTCATCCTAGTAACTAGACTTCGATATTAAAAGAATAATAATGTCTTAAAAGAGAAAAAACTTTGAAAGTTAGAATTGCTTATAATCGAACGAAAAATTGATTAGCAATGCAATTTGCTTGCCAGTCAGATTACCCTCATATGGGAAATGAACTCTATTTTGAAGTGTAGATCTCTTTTCTTATTCAATGAACTCCACTACCATTGTTTAGTCCTCTCCTTATATTGCACATTGAATTCTTCTTGCAAGAGTGAATGAACAATTGATAGTAACTTCCCAGGATTCCAAACCTTACAAAAAAATAAAATATAACGTTAAAATAAACTACAAGATGCTAAGACAAATTATTAAAACTAAATGTTGTTTTGGAACGTAGTTCACCTATGCATTCAAATTGGGAATCTTAATGTTGTTTAATTTGCAGAGGCGGTGTTAGGTAATTTGTTGTCAAACGACCCCCCGGGCTATGATGTAACCCCGGTTTTATTATCAATCGGCCTTGGCCATATGATTGATTAGTATATCGACACAATTATTGAGACAACCCAATCCACATTCGTATGGACCGTTCGAAGCAACTTATCGTTAATAGTGTTGCTCATGGTTCGTCCCATTTCCTTGGAAGGCTATGTTATTATTTGAAACCCATTATTTTTTAGTCGAGCCTTGTTTGGTCCACTAATTAACCCTAACCTAACTTACCTTGTTTGGATATTTACTTGGCTTATATTTTGTCTTTCTCTCGGCATGCATAGTTGAATGCCCAATCTCTCTCTTTGAGACTCACCTCTCAGTTTTTTCATCTCTTCTCTGTGACTTTTGTGGTTAATAGGTAGTGGGCATATTTTTGGACTTCATCTTCCCAACCTATAGCAATCGGAAGTGGGGCGCCCTTGGTGGTGGTTTTGGAGTTGTCTCAATACGTTGGTGTCGCGATTTCTTGGTAAAACTAAGCCCGGTTTACCTCGGCGTTGGCCGGAATTTGGCACTACATATGGTATCAGAGCTGCTGGTCATCTTCTCTGACCAAGAAATCCACCAAAATGTCGGCGGGTCTCGCGATTTCTCAAAGGGGCCGAATCTGAAATTGTAAATTTTGCCAAACGCGACCTCTATTGGACGAAAGGAGGCCGTACCCATAACCAGCTGCTGGAGGCACCTCCGGTGGTGAGGCGCGTGGGGCGATGACCGACGGCGGGCAGCGGCGTGTGACGGACCGACGGCGGCGCGTGGAGGACTGCCTGCACAGTTTTTTCATGCCATTTCACTCATTTTGATTTCCTGAACGTACTAATATGTTTGGTTTAGTGTTTCAGGTTGTGCAAAAAAAATTGGACGATTTTGCCCCTACCTTCAATTTGCATTTGTTGCTGATCAGAATTGCTATATTTGCTGAATCTTTAGGGCGAATAGTGGTGGCCCTAAAGTAGCAAATTCGTATCTCTCTCGATTATACGGACTCAGACACATCCGCTCTGGTGAATTAGCTTAACCCGTTGATTTTCAGCATTAGCGCGTCACCGTGTGGGGTGACAATAGGTTGGGGGTTGTCATTGCTTGTTCTAGAATTAGGGTTACGTGCTCTTGATTGTTTTGATTGAGTATTTGCTTTTGGGTTAAAATTAGTTTTTACTGTGAGACTAGTTATCTGCCAGACGTATTTTTTGCTGCATTGTTATTTCCGCTGCTTACTTATTCCTTTAGAAATATCGTGACCTTACCCGTTCGAACATTCCCTTGATCTAAGATCGCAAGTCTTACGAAACCCTGGGAATCTAGAATGGTGTATACTGCCTATGACTCTAGGACTACTTTGTGTGGTTTGTGCATTTTTTTGATTGTTGTGTGAAGATGACAACTCACAACTTTGATTTAAGAATTTTTAATGGAAAGAAGACTTTGCTATTTGGCAACAAAAAATGAAGGGAATTTTAGTCCAACAAAAGGTTTCATAGGCCATTGAAGGCAATTTTTCAACTGATTTTTCACAAGAACAAAGAGAAGAAACCGATGAGCTTGCTTATACCTCAATCATTTTACACTTATCTGACGCCGTTTTAAGAAAGGTGGGTAAACTGAAAACCACTAAAGAACTTTGGAAAAAGTTAGAAGACTTGTATTTGCTTAAATCTACACCGAATAAACTTTACTTGCTCGAACGTTTTTTCAGTTTCAAAATGGATCCTTCAAAGGATCTTGATGACAATTTAGACGTGTTTAACAAATTGGTGCAAGATATAGTTAATTGTGATGAGACAATGTCTGAAACTTATAAGGCTATAATTTTACTCAATGCAATTCCTGATTCCCATAAGGAAGTTAAGAACGCCATTAAGTATGGTAGAGACACGTTGACACCTGAAATTGTCATAGATTCCCTTAGAAGTAAAGAAATGGAAATTAGGGATGAAAAATATGATAAGAGGAACGGTGAGGTACATATGATGCGGGGTAGAACTCAATTTAGGCAAAATAGTCATGATGGATATCGAACTAGTGGCGAGTCAAGTGGTAATAGATGGAAAAAGAAGAGCAAAGGTAGTTCTAGATCAAAATCTAGGACTAAGGCGAGAAAATGCTATGGTTGTGGAAACACAGGGCATTTTATAAAAGATTGTCATAAGAAGAAGGGTAAGCTAAAGGTTAAGGAGAGAGATGAGGTAAATGTGCTAGCATCTACTTCCAATATAAATGCTGGTGAGGTCTATATGATTACAAGTCCAGTTGCATACACTGCTGAATTAAATCTAATTTCTAATTCCCGCATGCATGAGTGGATATTTGACTCTGGTGCATCTTTTCATGTGACGTCTGAAAAGAATTGGTTTTATAAGTTGCATGAATCTAATGTTGGGCATGTTGTGTTGTGTGATAACTTTGCCTATACTATTGCTGGAATTGGTGACATAAACGTAAAATTTGACACAGGTTTTGTGTATACGTTAAAGGACGTTAGATATATTTCTGAGTTGTCTAGGAATCTGATTTCAGTAGGGAGACTTGAGAAGGATGACTTTACTGGTAAAATTGGAAATGGTATGCTAAAAATGATCAAGGGTGCTTTAGTTTCCATTAAGGGAATTAAGAAAAACGATATATATATATTACTACTGGGGAAGTGATTAGAGGTGTGAATCCCTCTATCTCCTCTGCCAAGATTGATTACACACACACATGACATAATAGATTTGCTTACGTAGGGGTCAAGGGACTTAAGTTACTTAACAAAAAAAGGTGCTTTTGGTAATGACTGTGTGTCAGATTTGCCATTTTGTGTTCATTGTGTGTTTGGTAAGCATCATAAAACTTCTTTCTCCACGAGTGTTAATAGAGCTAAAGGCATGCTCGAATATGTGCACTCTGATCTATAGGGTCCTGCTAATAATCCCACATTGGGTGGGAATAGGTGTTTCCTGTCTATTATCGATGACTACACTAGGAAAGTGTGGGTCTATCTTTTGAAGGATAAATCTGAGACTTTTAATAGTTTTAACAATTGGAAGAGACAAGTGGAAAACCAAACTGGCAATAAAATCAAATTTTTAAGGACAGATAACAGCCTAGAATTCTGCAATAAAGAATTTGATAGTATGTTTAAAAAAAGCGGCATAACTAGACATAAGACCGTTCCTTACACTCCTCAGCAAAATGGGGTAGCAGAAAGGATGAATAGGACCATACTTGATAAAGTACGTTGCATGATGATTAGTTCTGGTGTTCCCAAGTCATTTTGGGGTGAGGCTGTTATGACTGCTTGTTATTTGATTAATCTGACTCCTTCTGCTGCATTGAATGGTGACACTTCTCATGAGAGATGGTCAGGAAAACTGAGTGATTACTCGATACTTAGAACTTTTGGTTGTACAGCTTTTTCTAATCAAAGTAAGGGTAAGCTGGAACCTAGAGCTAGGAAGTGTGTCTTTCTAGGATACCCCGAGGGTGTTAAGGGTTATAGGTTATGGGATAGAAGCCAAAAAGGGGTTAAAATTATCATAAGTAGAGATGTCACGTTTAACAAAAATGAGATGCCGTGTATTAAAGGGGAAATTGAGCCTGAGAATGAAGCTAAACCAGGTGAAGAGAGAGACCAGTTTAAGGTGGAGTTAGGAAAACTCAATCTACCTGTCCCTATTGTTTCAAATGAGGTGGAGACTCAAATTCAGGAACCCGAGGTGGAGAATAGTAACGAAATAGTAACAGAAGAGCACTGTGAGGAAGAAAATCCTTTAGCTAACTATAACTTAGTTAGGGATAGAGAGAGGAGACAAATGAGAGAACCTAGAAGGTTCGATTTTGAGTCTGAATTAGCTTTCGCCCAGGCTAGTTATGAAGAACTAGCTGATAAAGAGCCAAAGACCTTTGAAGAGGTAATAGACAGTGATCAATCTAATGAATGGCTTAAGCAATGAAAGAAGAGATGAGTTCTCTAGAAAAGAATCATACTTGAGAGCTAGTACTTAGACCTAAGAACAAATCAATTGTTGATTGCAAATGGGTCTTTAAGGTTAAGGAAGGAACTAGCAGCTCGGAACCCCTAAGGTTTAAAACTAGGTTAGTAGCTAAAGGCTATACACAGAAGGAAGGCATTGATTATAATGAAATTTTCTCACCAGTTGTTAAGTACACCACTATTAGGGTCATGCTCGCATTAGTTACACACTTTGACTGGGAACTTGAACAACTTGACGTGAAAACTGCTTTCTTACATGGTGAGCTTGATGAACAAATTTTCATGAATCAACCAAAAGGTTTTAAAGATAAGTCAAAACCTGATTATGTGTGTTTTCTGAGAAGATCTTTGTATGGGTTAAAACAATCTCCTAGACAGTGGTACAAGATGTTTCATTCCTTTGTACTCACTATAGGGTTCTAAAGAAGTAAATTTGATCACTGCCTGTATTTTCAACACAATGAGACTGATGATAATTATCTGTTTTTGTTGCTCTATGTGGACGACATGCTTTTGATTGGATCATCCTCTAAGTGGATAAATAACATAAAAGCAAAATTAAGTGGTGAATTTGACATGAAAGACCTAGGTAAGGCTAAGAGAATCTTAGGTATTGAAATCGAAAGAGATATGTCAAATTCTGTTTTGTTTTTGCATTAGTCTCCATACATATCCAAAGTATTGAAGAAATTTAATATGAGTGATTGCAAACCTGTCACGTTGCCTCTTGCTAATCATTTTGTTTTATCGAAGGAACAATCTCCTTGCAATGAGCGTGAAGTAGAATACATGAGTAGAGTGCCTTATTCAAATGTGATTGGTTCCATAATGTATTTGATGGTTTGCACTAGACCGGATTTAGGTTTTGTTATTAGTATTCTCAGTAGATATATGGCTAAGCCGGGCCCTAAACATTGGGAAGCGCTAAAGTGGCTATTAAAGTACTTGAAGGGTACAAGTGACGTAGGTTCAAAGTTTAGTGCTAATAAGGAAGGTATAAAATTAAAGGGTTTTGTAGATGCAGACTACGCGGGAGATAGGGATGGTAGGAAATCTATTTCATCTTACGTGTTTACCTTATCTAATTCATGTGTTAGTTGGAAATCACAGTTACAACATATTGTTGCACTATACACTACAGAATCAGAATATATTGCTACAACTGAAGCTATTAAAGAAGCTCTATGGCTTAGAGGTCTACTTCATGAACTATGTGTCTTAAATGATTATGTGGTAGTGTATTCTGATAGTCGGTCATCCATACATTTATGCAAGAACCCCGTTTTTCATGAGCCCACTAAACACATTGATGTTAGACTCCACTTCATTAGAGATATAATATCTCAAGAGGTGGTAAGACTTGAAAAACTCCACAACCACTACAACCCCTCTGGTATGGGGATGAAGGTACTGCTACTAGCAAAATATAGAAGTTACAAGGAACTTCTAAATATTGGTACAGGTAAATGATTTCCAATTTTTATCGGTTTTTTATTAGAGGTGTCACTAATGGGAGACATTTTTCTTTTGCAGGTCCTTTGACACCAAGGTGGAGGTTGTTAGGCAATTTGTTATCAAATGACCCCCTGGGCTGTAATGTAACCCCGGTTTTATTATCATTCGGCCTTGGCCATATGATTGATTAGTATATCGACACAATTATCGAGACAACCCAATCCACATTCGTATGGACCGTTTGAAGCAACCTATTGTTAATAGTGTTGCTCACGGTTCGTCCCATTTCCTTGGAAGGCTATGTTATTAATTTAAAGCCCATTATTTTGGAGTCGAGCCTTGTTTGGTCCACAAATTAACCCTAACCTAACTTACCTTGTTTGGATATTTACTTGGCTTATATTCTTATCTTTCTCTCGGCCTCCATAGTTGAATGCCCTATCTCTCTCTGTGAGACTCACCTCTTGATTTTTTCATCTCTTTTCTGTGACCTTTGTGGTTAATAGCTAGTGGGCATATTATTGGACTTCGTCTTCCCAACCTATAGCAACCGGAAGTGGGGCGCCCTTGGTGGTGGTTTTGGAGTTGTCTCAATACGTTTGTGTCGCGATTTCTTGGTGAAACTGAGCCCGATTTACCTTGGTGTTGGCCGAAATTTGGCACTACAGGCGGCAAATAAAGGAAAGTAAAAATACTTGCATTCATTTGTAAGATCAAATAGAAGCTTGTTAACGTGATTATCATAAACAGTCAATGGTTCCAAAGTATAAACGATCACATAAACTGTACAAAATTGGATTTAGATCCCATCATAGATAAAAATAGGAGAAATTACATTCATTATTTGCAGTAGAAAAGAAAATTAGAAAGCACATTTACCTGAACAATGTTGGAGTGGACAACATTGAAACAAGTCATAGAAATCAATCGAATCCTACTAAAGTTACAAGTGAATCAGAACATCTGAATAACTCGATCAATTCAAGACTTGCAATTTCTTCAATACCACAAGGGATCTCTTCCATAAATTCACACTCCTTAGGGAGTAAGCCCTGAAGGCTCGGAAAGTGGACACTGTCGACTCTCTTGTGTACTAGATGATGGAAAATTGTGATTGGAGTGAAAACCAAATACCCAAAAATGTTGCTGAAATTTTGGCAAAGTAATGGCAGTGAAATGAACTAAATCTTCCTCCAAACAAGCGCAATGAATGTCACAAGGTAACGCCAAAATATGTTGCAAATGTGACGCAATATGGATGCAAAGTTAAGGCAAGTGTTGAACACTTTGTCCTCAAGTCAAATTTGCCTCGCAACGGTACCTACGAAGTGATGTCCAGCTTTTCCACAATTGTAGCAATTGCCCTTGAACTTCTTTGCATCTTTTTCGAAGGTTCAATAGAATGCTTCCATCTTCTTGCTTTGGTTGTTGGATTCCACTACATTGGCCTTTGCTTGTAGTATATGATTCCAACACGCTTATCTGAACTTCTATTTTCTTTTTCAATTCTCAATCAGATCACAAGTTCTTCAATATCTTATGTTTGAGATAGATTTTGAAATATCTCCACATAGGTGGAAATTTCTAGATGATTGCAGCCACTTGAAACGATTCACTTAGGGACATATTCTCGGCGTGAATATCATGAAGAATAACCTACAACTCTTGCATTGACTGATGAAAATCTTTGAATCTATCGTTTTGTAGTCAAAGAACTTCCCCATATGAACTTTTGTAGTCCAAGAACTTTCACATTATGAACTTTTTCGTTCTAGCATCTTCAGTCTTATATTTCTTTTCCATGGATTTCCATAGTTCCTTGGCAGATTTCTTGGAACTATACATGTTGTGGAACGCATTGTCCAAGCCATTCAAAATATAATTATTGAACAAGAAATCTGAATGTTTCCAAGCATCCAAAGCAATTTGCGATGATATATTGTTTTCCCCTTTTTGTATGGCGGGAGTATCTTCATTTAAGAATTTCGCCAAGTTGAAGGTTGCGAGATAGAACATCATTTTTTGTTGCCATCTTTTGAAATCAACATAATAAACTTCTTTGGTTCCTCTCCATGTAGAACGGAGTTAGGAGGGGGCAGTCACAATCGAAATAATCGCAACGGTAGGACCAATTCCTTCCGAAGTTCCCATATCTGAATTGTCATATGAAGTAGAGCTAGTATTGAAAATTGAATTCATTTTTGTTTACTCAAAATAGAAGATCAACCAGAAACAAATATAAGTGTAGAAGTTAAACTAAATGGATAGTTTAACCAAGACAGATGTCACCTGAACAAAATTTGACTTAAGAATGATGGAAAATTGTGACTAGAGTGATGAAAAATACCCAAAAAAGTTGCTGAAATTTCGGCAGAGTAATGGCACTGAAATGAAATAAATCTTCCTCTAAGCAAGCACGGCGAATGTCACAAGATGACGCCAAAATATGTTGCAAATGTGACGCAATATGGATGCAAAGTCAAGGAAAGTGTTGAATACTTTATCTTTTAGTCAAATTTGCCTCGCAACGATGCCTATGGATTGTGGCAATCAATTCATAAGATACAATGACTCCTTCTGTTATGAGTAACACTTTAACACATAAAGACAAAAAAAACAAAAAATTGTTATACGTACTTCTTAATACAAAATGAAGAAAATCAAAATTTTATGCAAAGATTATGCAAAATTTGGTTGAGAAAAAAGAGAGAATATTATGCTTATGATTATATATCATTGGCATGAGGAAAAGAACGCCCTAAGGGTCCTATTTATAGAGTATAAGGGGTTGTGGATGAAGTGTTGCTAGCTAAACCTCGCAACCTTATGAACAGAAGCATCACTTGCCGTTGCTCAATTTTCACTGGCCTCTCGCTTGAGTGCCAAAATTTTTACAGTGATTTTTTGCTCGCTTGTTGCTGGATTGTTGGTCAAGCGACATCCCCATCGCTTGACTGATAATCGAGCAACAGTTCAAGGCAAGATTTTCCAGTTTTTCCTCTATTTTCTACTAACTTTGGAATTTCTCATTCATCTAGAAATGGTTTGAGATTTCAAACATACCACGACGATCCACTCGACGAGTAGAACAAGTTGGTTTATTTATATTTGTAATTTGACCATCGGATAAAGTCCGAATATTTGATCAAAGTTAACACCGAGTCACATTTTCTAAGTTACACTTAAACCAAATTTTTTATTTCTTCAACCAATATTATCACCAAATTAATTTCTTGAAGTAGCAGAAACTTTAGTTTAGGAAATTTACCTTCATTTGGTTTGACGAGGACTCACTCTACCCCGAAAAGACAGATCAGGGGAATCGGGGGGAAGACCCACTTTCGGCCATGGAAGGCATTCTCTTTGAGTTTGAGCACTTGAAGATTGGGCAATGAACCAACAACCGTCATATAAGGAAGCTTGGAACATCTTAAATTTATCATTTTTAAGCAAATATGGGAAAGTGAGGTTCTTACAGAAAGATGGGTGTGGTGGTGAAGAAAAGAGACATTTTAACGCTTCAAGTTTATTTAGACATTCAAGATTATTGAGACAGTAGTACTCCCAATGCGGTGTTGTACTATCATAATAGATTTCCCAACTTCTTTGGATTCGGAATTCTTTGGAAGACCTGCTCTGTAAATCGAAAACTTCTTATAATGGAGAGAGTTGTATATTTTCGAAACAACAATAGCAATTTCCTCTTCAATTCCTGCACAGTAAGATCAGGCAGATGCACTCTGTTCAACTTCTCATGTCTCTTAAGAATGCATGTTTTGATTTTGCTGTCAAACCTATGCTTGCAAGCCAAAATAAGACTTCGTTCAACAAGATCTAATAAATAAGCACGCGCTACATATTCTAAGCTTTTAGATTCTACTGGTTTTAGGATTCCCTCAATGACCCATAACTTGACAAGTTCAGAGATCGAAAAAAATTCCCATTTAGAGAAAGCACACTTTCAAATGATGAGGCAGATGGTTATAGCTTAAAGATAACATCTTTGTGAACTGCTCATCATTTGAAGTTATTACTGATGTTACATCTCTTGCAACATTTCTCCGATAAGTAAAGACCATCAGCCATTGATCTATGGGTCAATCCAACGGTCCCAGAGCAACTAAAGGGAATGGGCTGACTATTGGCTCGGTTAAGTGGGCCATCTAAGTATCAAGAGAGTGGTTGATCTGTTCTTTTCTTATTGGGCCTAGATTTTATCATCATCGCCTATGTTGGACTGATCATTGGTATCACAGCCCAACAGATCTCCACCTTGATGCCAGTGGTCATACAAGAAGCCTAATAAATGTAAAACACAATTTATATCTCATTCCCAAGAATACACCTTCCAAGTACTTCCAACAAGCATTAGATTCAGCACATGTATAGAACCAAAAATTTAACCAGCATCAATGTTCAAAATTTGTAAACAAGACTTAAACTTGTTTAAAGTTATTACCTTACTCCCTACATTAGCTGGATTAAACTGAGTTGCAATTTTCTCAAGTAAAATAAGTTCTTTAGAAATAACATCTCTAATAAAATGCAACTTACCATCATCATGTTTGGTTCTTTCATGAAAAATAGGGTTTTTACATAGGTGAATTGCAGTTTGACTGTCTGAATATAAAACAACAGGGTTACTTAATTCATTTATTTCAGATAACAAGCCCTTAAGCCATAAGGCTTCTTTTATTGCTTCAGTTGCAGCAACATACTCAGCTTCAGTAGTAGATAAAGCAACAATAGGTTGAAGTTGAGATTTCCAACTAATACATGTATTACACAAAGTAAACATATAAGCAGTAGTAGATTTCCTATTGTCTCTATCTCTGGCAAAATTTGAATTTACAAAATCCTTAAGTACAATACCTTCATTACAGGCACTAAAAATCAAACCAATATGTGAAGATCCTTTCAAATATCTCAACAGCCATTTTAGAGCAACCCAATGTTCTGGTCTCGATTGGCCATAAATCTACTAAGTGTGCTAATGGAATGAGCTACATCAAGCCTAGTACATACCATAGTATACATGATAGATCTTACTGCATTAGCATAGGGTACATTTATCATTTGTCTAATGTCAGATTCATCTACAGGACATTACTCTTTACTAAGTTTAAAATGGCTGGCCAATGGAAGTGAAACAGATTAAGAGTTATGCATGGCAAACTTAGTCAACATTTTTTCAATATATGCAATTTGCTGTAAGTGCAGTAACCTATGGTGCCTTTTCCTAGTGATTTCCATTCCTAAAATTCTTTTTGCATGTCCTAGGTCTTTCATTTCAAATTTAGCACTTAAAGACCGTTTTATCTAATTAATAACATGCATATTCTGACCAATCAACAACATTTCATCCACATAAAGAAGTATAAACGCAACAATAGCATTTTCATCATTTCTTTTAAAATAAAGACAATGATCAAATTCACTTCTTACGAAACCAATAGTAGATACAAAATTATCAAACCTTTTGTATCATTGTCGTGGAGATTACTTCAAATCATATAATGATCTTTTTAACAAGTACACATGATCAGGTTTAGATTCATCAATAAAACCAGGTGGTTGTCTCATATAAATCACTTCATCAAAGTCACCATGCAAGAAGGCAGTTTTCACGTCCATTTGTTCAAGTTCAAGATCATAATGAGCAACAAGAGCAAGCATAACTCTAATTGTAGTGTACTTTATCACAGGAGAAAATATCTCATTATAATCTATGCTCTCTTTTTGCGTAAATCCTTTTGCCACAAGTCTAGCCTTAAATCTTATGGGCATCTTTTCAGTATTTCCCTCCTTAACACTAAAGATCCACTTGCAATCAACAAGGGTCTTACCTACAGGTTTAGGAACTAAAGTCCAAGTCTCATTTTTCATTAAGGAGTCCATCTCATCTATCATAGCAGTATGCCAATTCTCAGATTGCTTATAGCTCATAGCCTCTTCATAAGATTTTGGTTCTTTAAACACTAAGTCTTGATAGGACAAAACATCAAGTGAAAGGTAATCTCCATACCTAACAGGCTCTCTTACTTCTCTCCTGGTCCTATCTCTAGCTAATTGGTAATCCCCCAATTCATCAGGCTGACTTTCTAGATTTTCTTGAACATTTTCCTCTTCATTTTCTTGAGGACCAGAAGCTGTTTCAGCTTCTTCCTCCACCTGTTCATCACCAACAGGTTCAGTAGGTAAGCCAAGCTCCACCTGCAGCTTGGTATTATCACACTTTTCATCACCAGATAGCCCTTTTGGCTGCTTATTTTCTAAATAAGGCATTTTTGACTTATCAAATGTAACATCTCTGCTGGTGATGATTCTAAAGCCTTTTACCTCTTTACTCCATAGCCTATAACCTTGAACCCCATCAGGATATCCCATGAAAACACATTTCTGGGCCCTAGGTTCAAGTTTTCCTATACTCTGATGAGAATAGGCAGCACAACCAAAGATTCTTAAATGGGAATAATCAAGAACATGTCCTGTCCATAACTTTAGGGGTTTTATCACCTAGAGCACTTGAGGGGGTCCTATTAACAATATATGAAGCTGTCATTACAGCTTCACCCCATAAAACCTTAGGAACTCCTGAGCCTACCAACATGCACCTAACCTTATCTAGTAAGGTTCTATTCATCCTCTCAGCCACTCCATTCTGCTGAGGTGTATAAGGTACTGTTTTATGCCTTTTAATCCCAGCATCTTTGCACAACTGATCAAATTCAGCATTGTAAAACTCATGACCATTATCCGTCCTAAGGATCTTAATTTTCTTCCCAGTTTCATTTTCCACCAAAATCTTCCAAGTTCTAAATTTCTCAAAGGTTTTAGATTTATGTTTCAACAAGTAAACCCAAACCTTCCTAGAATAGTCATCAATCAAGGACAAGAAAGATCTATTTCATCCTTGAGTGATAGTGGATGAAGGCCCCCATAAATCAGCATATATATACTCAAGGTTAGAGGTGGTTCTATATTTTCCTGTGTTAAAATGCAGCCTATGCTGCTTACCTAAAGTGCAGTTTTCACAAAAGAACATCTTAGATATAGAGTCTTTTCCAAACACACCTTTCTTATAAAGGATGTGTAGGCCCTTTTCACCTACATGGGCCAATTTCTTGTGCCATTTCAAGGTGGCATCAACTTCAACACTAGAAGACTCACCTATGTGATCAAACACTGTACTAGCTTTGATCACATAAATCCCGTTTCTTTTAACACCTTTAAAAATAACAAGTGATCCTTTTATCATCTTTAAAAAACCATCTCCGATCCTTTTATTACCTTCAAAAAACCATCTCCTATTTTTTCTTACAGCCCCATATCATCCAGATTTCCTATGGAAATTAGGTTCCTATTTAATTCAGGGACATACCTCGCCCTTTCAAGGGTGTAAATGTATCCATTATCAAATTTCAAAGTGACATTCCCAGCTCCCTCAACTCTGCAGGCTATATTATTACCCATAACCACTTTTCCTCCATCAATTTTCTTAAAATTTTCTAAATATGCCTTCTTAGAGGTCATATGGAAGGTACAACCAGAATCCAAGATCCATTCTTGGCTCTAATTCCCATCAACAACATTTGCAGAGTTAGGTAAATTTTCAGTCATAGTATATACATCAACTGTGGCAGAACCTTCAGATTCTACCACATTACCTTCATCAACACCCTTACCTTTCTGTTCATTTTTCTTCTTATAACAGTCTTTGATAAAATGACTAGGTTTCCCACGCCCATAACACTTTTTAATCCTAGTCCTTGACTTATACCTGTCTCTACTCTTAAACTTTCTCCTATTGTTGTTTCCCTGATTATTATGGCCTTCCTGATTACCACTAGATCTACTTAAAGTCCTCCATCTAGTAAACAAGCTTTCATGGCCACTATTACCTCTCTCAGACTTAAGTTTAAGTTCCTTACTCATTAAAGAGTCTATGACAATATCAGGTATAAGAGTATCTCTACCATACTTAATGGCGGCTTTAACCTCTTTGTAGGCATCAGGGATAGCATTAAGTAGCACTATAGCCTTATACTCATCAGAAACTTTGTCACCTGTATTAATAATGTCTTGAACTAATTTATTAAAAATGTCTAAACTATCTTCTAAATCTCTAGTAGGGTCTATCCTAAAGCTGAAAAATTTCTCTAACAGAAACAACTTATTAAGCAAAGACTTAGGTAGGTAAAGTTTTTCTAATTCATCCAACAGAGCCTTAGCAGTATCATGTTTTCCTCCTTTTTTTAAAACTTGATCAGACAAATGTAGAATAATGGAGGTATAAGCAAGTTCATCAGATTCTTCCTTTTGATCATCTGTCAAGGTATTAGGAAATTCATCTGTTATTGCTTTGGAAACTTTTTGCTAAACTAAAACACCTCGCATTTTTTGTTGCCAAATGGGAAAATCCCCTTTTCCATCAAAAACATCAAGTTCAAAAGATGCTTTTGTCATGTTTTATTGTTGAAAAAGAACTAACACACAGTATTTCCAAAAAATTAAAAAACAAGACAGATGATCAACTTTTGAAAGTCTGTTGAATTTGACCTTCGCAAAAATGATGTTTTAGATCACAAGAAAAATATGCAATCAAGTGAATGAATCACAATTATTTTCAATCACAAGTAGTTTCAAACAATAACAAGATCCGTAGATATTCTAGTGTAAACATCACAATAACTAGAAAAATACAACAATGCAGGCAGAAACAATATCTCAGTATCAACAACAATATCTCTAGAGCCTAGGGATGATCAAATTCACTAGGATTCCATGATAATCAAGTTCTCAGGTCAAGGCTCAATTTGAATAACCCAATTAAACTATCACGGACAAATATAACGAGATATCACTCACTGATGTAACAAGTTACAATACACAACAGTTAAAACATATTAAGAGAGAGGCATCAACGGGTATATTTAGTGTTAAGCGTGTGTGTGATCGTGTAGGGATCAAGAATTGCAAATCGAAGGGTGGTTAATCGATTAACCACCAACACAGATCAAGAATCGATTATCGCAGTCAAGGGAGAGCATTTTTCAGTTCACCAAATCACAAGTTGAGCCCTTACAGTTTCGAGCTCTTTCAGTTTCGAGCCTTTACAGTTTCAAGATTTAGGTCCTTTTCCAGATCGAGGCTAGAAGTCACAAGACTACCTCGTTTTCCATAGTCTAGGTTCAGATTAGCTCAACAAACGACTAGATCGATACAGATCTAGACCTAGGGTTTCGCGATCTACAGTTGAACGCCTGAAAATTAATTTTCCAGTGTTTGAACCTTCGATCGAAGATACAAAAATGGCCTTACAATGCTCTGATACTACTATTATTCAATAATCTGAAAATCGTACAACCAAAAATGTACAAAACTTTACATAAAACCTAAACCACAGCATCTAGTGTAAATCTTTCATAGGCTCAGACCAAAAGCCCTAAAAACATCATCGAGACACCGGACTCAAACCGCGAGCCCTCACAAATCCCAAACCATAGAGTTACTTCAATGGAACACAAAATGGACAAACAACAAGAACAACGATCCACTCATACAGAGAAGAATCACACAAGGACTTGATTATCACAAAGATAATTCCCAAATAATCTCACATAGAGAAGCTGAAAACACGAAGACAGAAGCCCTTAAAGGTTCCAGAAAGAAAACGACTCACGGAGAGAAATAAAATGATGATTCATTTTTTAGGGCAAAGTAAAAGGGTCTATTTTAATAAGTAAAGACCATCAGCCATTGATCTATGGGTTGATCCAACGGTTCCAGAGCAACTAAAGGGAATGGGCTGATTATTGGGCTCGGTTAAGTGGGACATCTAAGTATCAAGAGAGTGGTTAATCTGCTCTTTTTTATTGGGTCTGAATTTTATCATCATCGCCTATGTTGGACTGATCATTGGCATCACAACCCAACAAGAGCAGTCCTCCAATCACAACAATTGCTAGTGGATGTCCTCCACAGTTTCGGGCAATCTTCTTCCATATTCCCACTAATTCAAGGGAGCACGAACCTTTTCTAAACACTTTTTCACAAAATAAATTCCAACGTTTATCCTCGTCTAGAAAATTCATTCAATGATCAAAAGTGGAGCTAACATAAACAACAATGTTTTCTAGTCTGGTAGTAAGCATGATTCGACTTTCATTCTTGTCATTTGGAAATAATCGTTTCACATCATCCCATATCTTGGTATCCCACAAGTCGTTCATTACAATGAAATACCTCCTACCCTTTAAGTTCTTGTGTAGAAATTCTCCTTAAGTACTCTGTAAGTATTATGCCCTAGGTCCAATCAACTTTGGACATAAATACTTTTGATATATAATTAATGCAATTTAATGGTAGATCTATTATTTAATTAATAGACAATTAAATAAATAATAGAGTCCGTAGATTCAAATCTTCTTAATTTGTTAATCACAAGGAGTTGTGATTGTGAGATACAAATTACATCTGATTGAATCTTAAATCATCTGTGATCGTAAGTAATAATGAGATACGGATATTGTTATCACGGATAGACCATCACGTGTGGCATTTCTTACTTGTGAAGTAAGTAGCTGATCTCACAAACTAAAGTGTGGTGACACTTAAATGAATACGTGGATGTTTTGTTATAGAACAAAACATTGGAGACCCGCCGAGAGATTCCACATGAATAACTATCTGAGTGTCAGTGGTTAATCTCTAACGTTCGGTAGTGGAATTGGTTCTTTGACTTGAGGTCGTCATAGTACCTTATATGAGGACAGTCATACTTTGACGGTGTTGGATGTTGCTCTGAAAAGTGCCGCTAATACGATATCGTTCGGGGGTACGTCAAGAATCGTATGAAGGTTGTGATTGATCAATAAAGGATTCGTCACTCTTAGTTAGTAGGAGATTATGATCTGCGTTTCATTCAATTAAGTCGATGATGAAATCCTTGGCCAAGGTGTACTCATAAGTCGAAAATGAGTTTTCGATTTATATTGACTTAATAGTAGAGTGAAAGATATGATCGAAATTCGGGATTGACACAATTTCATATCTCGTAATTGATCGGATCATATTGACGAAGGGATTATAGTTTCACGGTAAACGAACGAATTTGGTTTTGTCATACCACGTGAACATTTCCCGTCACATGTGTTGCCCTGACACATTGCTAGATGTCAATCAGGGACAGCGAGTGTGAATTGACGATAAATTAAAAATGTGTTTTAATTTATCAATTTTGATTAAATCAAAATAATATTTCACGTTGTTAGATATCGTGGTCGGGAACCTAATGGGTAGCACACAAAAGAGAATTGGAAGATTGCAAATTGCCAATTGGTTAATTTAACAATCGTTGGATAAATTAATTAATTGGATTTTTTATTTATATTCCCGAATTAATTAATTGGATTAATTAATTCGA
Organism: Olea europaea var. sylvestris; assembly: GCF_002742605.1. Lineage (NCBI taxonomy): Eukaryota > Viridiplantae > Streptophyta > Magnoliopsida > Lamiales > Oleaceae > Olea > Olea europaea. The sequence continues at coordinate 54,990 of NW_019227832.1, forward strand.
GTTTAATTAAATGAATTAATTAAATATTGAACCGAACCGGGCTGAGCCCGTTTGGATTTATATAAATACATGGCTAGGGTTTGAGGTCCATATGGTTTTCATTATTGTTGCTGGTACAAGAGAGAAAACCCTGGTAGCTACAATCTTATTCTCTGTGTGGATCACCATTGGAGGCTGGACAATTGGACAGTTGTGGATGGCGAATCAAGATTGCTGGAACGAAAAGAAAAGCAAAAGGTTTGCAGAATTCTTCAAAGGTACAATCTTTATCACGATTTCTATCTAAACACAAAGGGATCCTCGTTGGGAATCAAAATAATTTTAATTTTCCGCTGTGCATGTATAAGTAGATTCCCAACAGTGGTATTAGAGCCCACTTTGTATTTGTTAGAAATTGTTTAATGTCTTTGTACAATCAAAAGTTGATTGTTGTGCATGTTCTAGTTTCTAGCAATTAAGAATATTTGTTTTCACAATCAAAATTTGTTTTGAGATAAAAATTAAATTTTCGTAAATAAAAAAAAGGGTTGGGCGGTAGGCGACGTCGACTGCAGCGCCTGGCATAATGCCATGCGCTGCCTTGCGCTTGCAGCAGCGTTGGGCGCCGCTGCAATCAGGAAGCGGCGCCCGACAGATGGACTACGGCGCTGGTCGCTACATTGTTGACAGCAGCCAGCGTTGCTGCTGAACTTTATAGTAGAAAAGCGCGCTGCTACTTGGGCTGGGTGTGCCGCCTCTGTTAGACGGCAGCGGCACACCACCACCTCATCCACACAGCCAGCGCCGCAGTAAGAGAAAAAAAGAAAAGAAAAAGGATTAGGGTTTTCAATCAGTTTTTGGGTGAATTGGAGGCGGGGGCTTCTGACACAATTTATGAAATTGCAAGCCCCCGTTTGCATTATCCATTTTGGGGTCAATTTGTAAGTTATTTAAGTAAGGGATCGTTTTGCATTATTTGATATTGAGGACTCTTACTTGTAATTTCACTTCGGTGGTAAATGTGTAAATATTGAAATAAGAGCCTTTTTCATAATTTTAGAAATCAGAGGGCCTGTTTGGTATTTTTAAAATGGGTCAAATTTTGAATTTTCAAAGATGTATTGAATTTTAAATTTGGAGGTGTTTTACATTTGATTTCCAAATGTTTGACCCATAATTTTAATTTTGACCCAAATTAAAGGTTTTATTTAAATTTGACGACATTTTTTATATTTTCATTAAAATTGGATTTTAACTTAAATATTAAACTTTGACCCCAATTGAATTTTATTTTATTAAGGAGTGTTATCCTAGTTTAAAATATTGATTAAATTTGAATTAGAGTTGGACTCTAATTTTGGACTTAATTAAAATTCAATTTTAATTAATTTTTCACCCAAGATATTTTAGAAATTAGAATTGGATTCTAATTTGACGTTTAATTAAAATTTGATTTTAATTAAATTGTTTCGCCCTAAACTTTTCTTTAGATTAGAGTTAAACTCTAATTTGGTGTTTGATTAAAATTTGATTTTAATTAAATGGGTTGGCCCTAAAAATCTTAGATTTAGAGTTGGACTCTAATTCTACTATTTAATTAAAATTTGATTTTAATTAAGTTCAACCGCCTTAAGTTATGAAATTAGACTTGGATTCTAATTTGATATTTAATTAAAATTTCATTTTAATTAAATTATCCCGCTCTATAATTGTTGAATTAGAGTTGGACTCTATTTCGATATTTAATTAAAATTTGATTTTAATTAAACATGCCGCTAATTAAATAATCGATTAATATGATTAATTAATTATTTAATTATACCGATCCATTTGTCTAAAAGAGTTTAGATGATGTAATTGCTAGAAACTTGAAACTAATTTGCATATAATTTTAGATATTATATAGGTATACATTTATGTGATGAATATATTATTAGTTGACGATCATGGACTCGACCATATGGATGTGTTGAATGGTTAATTTTATTCTTGTCATTTTTCTGGGCCTGCGAGCTCTTAATTGTTTTGAGTCTGCGAGCTCGTTATTATTGTTATTATTTTGGGCCTGCGAACTCTTGATCATTTTGAACCTGCGAGTCCGTTATTATTATTATTGCTATGGGCCTATGAGTCCAATTCATTTAGGTCTGCGAGCCAATTAGTATAGGATACAGGTTGTAATTGGACTAATTGAAGAAACAAGAAGAGGAGGAGACCATGGAGATGATGCATTGATATTGATCAGTGTAATACCCCCTAGGAATTGACCAACTAGTTTTCCTTATGGCTCGGGAAGACTAGATAGTAAAATTCATAATCGTCCACACTATTATATTATTATATTTATTTATTTATTTGCATGGTGGATATATAATAAAAAATATATATTATTGTTTTGATGAGACTTTTGAATGCAAAATCCCTCCATAAAATATTAAGTCACATTTATAATCGTCTTCCATCATTATAGTGAAAAATCAGAGTTCCAAATCGTCTCAACTTGTTGAGTACACTAAAGGCTGGTCCATTAGGGACATGTTTGACACTATGAAATATTTGATATTTCTGAATGACGGGTTTGACTTAACTAAAATTTATCTTTTGTTGAGTACCCTCAAGGAAATAAATTTTAGAGGCATGTTAAGCTAACACATAAGATGTGTGAAAACAAAGAGTTGTCGGCTTAATGATATGGGAGTTGTATGGAGATACAATTGATAATAGTATCTACCAAAATGTTATATTAAGGCTTGTTGAGTAGACTCAAGGTCTTAATATAATAGATAGGATCCCAGCCCACTGGGAGTCAAGTTCGGACTCCATAAATTTATGTAAGAGGGTCATAAATTTTATTTAAATAGTGGGAGGATAATTAATTTAATAAAAGTCCATGTTAAATTAATTGATGCATTTTATATATTATTCTTTCATTTTTCGTCATTTATATTTATTGAATCTGAGTAACCATATGTTTTGAATGTCATACTGGATGCCAACAACCATATTAAATCTTTTGATGACACTGCAATTTGAGAATTGTTCTCAGGCATGAGAAGGTTGGTTGTCCTTAAGTAGCCATTTTTCAGAGACACCTGATGATGACTCAATTAAGGAAAATGCGGCTACTATAATAAACACAGTGATGAGATAGTATTGCACGCATGTGATGCTTGCAACTATGTTAGTGAGTTACAAAAGTAACTTGAGAGTATAGATGTTAACACATAATTCTTCATTACAAAGAGTTGTATGATAATAATCATGTGTGGAAGGATATGAGACTTTCAAACAACTATACCAGTGCAGAAGGACAGAGTAATCTTCAATCGATGCTTAGACAGTGAAGATGATTGACATTGAGAAATGTCTCAATTGAGTTCAATCATAAACCATGAACTAAGTAGTAACTTGGTTCTGCAATCTCTGTCAGAGAAAGCTATTCACGACTAATTATGAATTTAACGTGAATAAACTCGAATGCACAATTATTGAGTTGCTTAACATGCTTAAGACTGTTAAGCCCAACATCAAAGTTAGTAGTGGGCAAGCCATTGATTCCTCTAAAGTAATTAAGAGGAAGTCTAAAGGGGTTTTGTGAAAGCGTCCAATATGGCTAAGACCGTCAAAGCGACGGACAATACCAAGTCTAATGATCCTTGGTTTCAGTATAGAATGAAAGGTCAATTGGAAGGAATATTGCGTGACTTACATCTACTTCACGAGTTTCTTAGGTATTTGATACCAGATATAAATCTCATATTTATACAAATATGGAGAAACTAAATAGAAGTAGACCACTGCGAAAGGGAGAAGTTGAGCTACACGTTGGAGATGAGCAAAGGTTGCTGCATTGCCTGTAGGAATATACTTCTTGATATTGCCTTTTCGTTTAGTATTGGAATTAGAGAAATATCACTTTATACCCACCATAGCTGGAACATTAAAATGAATTTCATGTTCGGACATGAACTATTTTAATGTTAAGGACAATTGTTGTTCTTGTTTATTTTGATAAAGATCCTAATGGCTATAGTAAATTATAAAACGAAGTTTATATTCTTTAATACTAATTATTCTATAATGAGTATAGAACTTAAAAGGCATAAATGCGATAATCTAATTATTACCAAAATCTGGCATGACAGACTTTGTCGTTTAGATGAAATGTAATTCCAAAGTTACATAAAGATGTATACTTGGGATTAATTGATTTTGACAAATACAAATTATGCATGTTTGGCATAATGATCAAATCTTCTTTTACTTGAAAAGAAGAAAGGTCAGCATAATTACTGGTCTAATGCATGGTGATGCATATGGACTCGTGTCAATTAATATCAGGTAATGTTTCTCTTATTTTATCAATGATCATGTATACTTGATGAAAACTCAAACATGAAACTCTTGAAAAGTTCAAAGGATTCACACTAGAATTAGAGAAACAACTAGGTAAAGATACCCTCATATTAAGATTCGATCAAGTGAGAGTATCTTAAAGATAAAATCTAAATTATCTAAGAGAGAATGATATTCTCTTGCAGTGGACTCCTACATATACACTGCAGCAAGGTGGTGTATCTAAAAGGAGGAATCGTTAATTATTAGATATAATGCGATTAATAACAAGCCATGCAAATCTCCCAAAACTGTTTTGGAGTCATGCATTGATTACAGTGTGTAACACACTAAATCATGTCCCATCTAAATTGGTTAACAGACTCCATACGAGTTATGGAAAGGCAATAGTCCCAATTTATCTTATGTGAAAGCTTGGAGCCATGATGCTTATTTGAAGCGCTTTGAATCAGATAAGTTTGATGCTAAATCTAATGAATACGTATTTGTGGGGATATTCAAAGCAGACATTTGAATATTAATTCTATTATCATGAAAAAAGTCTTTGTCTCACGAAATATCGTCTTCTTAGAGAAAATGTTTACTCGAGGAGAGGACAGTGGGAGTAAAATAGAATTTGAAAGAGTTCAAGAGTCCATATATATAGTTAACTAAGTAGATAAATTCGAGTTTGATCCCATATCTGATATGAGACATACTTTGGATCAGGAAGTAAAGACTCCTAAGGACATGACAGCTCTATGTGAATCTAGTAGGATCATTCGACCTTCAAGAAGGTGCGAAATCAGGTATTAGTGATCCAGGATAATGAACATGCTAGTTGCAACAAAATAAAGTCAAGTGTTGACTTAAAAGAGACAGCAAGAGGCCATGATACTCGAGATGAACTCGGCGTATGTGAACAAGATTTGGATCTTGGTCGAGCCTCCTGATTGAATAAAACCCATAAGGTTTTGTAAATAGTTTACAAGGGAAGGGTCGATGTGGATGTGAATATCCATAAATACAAAGCAAGGCTAGAAGCATAGGTTAAGTGTTGACCTTGGTGAAACCTTTCTCCTGTGGCCTTGCTGAAGCCCATTCGGGTTTTATTTGCAATAGTTGCATACCGTGACTATAGGTTAAGAGAAGTATCTTGGAGCTGAAATCTTCGATTTGATGGAAAAGTCAAAGTGTTTGATTTTATTAAATTTGAAGACGAATTGTGTTGTTTACAAGAAGATAGTGGGAGTATTGTCGTATTCCTAATATTATAGAAAACGATATCCCTATGTTTCAATCGTTGAAATAATGGTTGTTAAAGGATTTATTCATGAACGATATGGGAGAAGCAACTTGATCTATAGAGGTAGATCTAGAAGATTGCTTAACTCATCCCAATTTACATAGATGAAATCTTGAGAAGATTTCATATGGAGAAACCGGTTTACTCTTAAGCGGTTTGTTTGAAAGGTTCCAAACGTGAAGCAACCGTTGATTCAATAGTAGAAACCTAATACATGATTACTTCAAAAGTAGCAAAGAGTTGCAATCTGGATCATGATGTTCATAAATGAACTTGGAGTAGTTCCTGATATTGTCGATCACATGCCATTGTATTGTGGTAAAAATAGAGCCATTGCGAAAGTGAAGGAACTAAGATCTCATCGATGATCCAAACATATATTAATGCGGTATAATCTCATCAAAGAGATAATACATAGAAATGACGTAAAGAGAAGAACAAATTTCCACATTTAACAATATTGCAGATCCACTGACAAAGAGTTGTCGTAGTATTAACATGATCGTCATGTAGATTTATGATATTGGATACATAAATGATTGGATCTAGTGCAAGTGGGAGTTTGTAAGTATTATGCCCTAGATCCAATCAATTTTGGACATAAATACTTTTGATATATAATTAATGTAATTTAATGACAAATCTATTATTTAATTAATAGACAATTAAATAAATAATAGAGTTCGTAGATTCAAATCTTTGTAATTTGTTAATCACAAGGAGTTGTGATTGTAAAATACAAATTACATCTGATTGAATCTTAAATCATCGGTGATCGTAAGTAATAACGAGATACGGATATCGTTATTACGGATAGATCATCACGTATGGCATTTCTTACTTGTGAAGTAAGTAGCTGATCTCACAAGCTAAAGTGTGGTGACGCTTAAATGAACACGTGGATGTTTTGTTATAGAACGAAACATTGGAGACGCGCCGAGAGATTTCACATGGATAACTATCTGAGTGTCAATGGTTAATCTCTAACGTTCGGTAGTGGAATTGGTCCTTTGACTTGAGGTCGTCATGGTACCTTATATGAGGACAGTCATACTTTGACGGTGTTGGATGTTGCTCTAAAAAGGGCCGCTAATACGACATCGTTCGGGTACGTCAAGAGTCGTATGAAGGTTGTAATTGATCAATAGAGGATTTGTCACTCTTAGATAGTAGAAGATTATGATCTGCATTTCATTCAATTAAGTCGATGATGAAATCCTTGGCCAATGTGTACTCATAAGTCGAAAAGGAGTTTTCGACTTATATTGACATAATAGTGGAGTGAAAGATATGATCGAAATTCGAGATTAACACAATTACATATCTCGTGATAGATCGGATCATATTGACGAAGGGATTATAGTTTCACGGTAAACGAACGAATTTGGTTTTGTTATACCACCTGAACATTTCCCGTCACATGTATTGCCCTGACAAATTGCTAGATGTCAATCAGGGACGGCGAGTGTGAATTGACGATAAATTAAAATGTTGTTTTAATTTATCAATTTTGATTAAATCAAAATAATTTTTCACGTTGTTAGGCATAGTGGTCGAAAACCTAATGGGTCGCACACAAAAGAGAATTGGAAGATTGCAAATTGCCAATTGGTTAATTTAACAATCGTTGGATAAATTAATTAATTGGATTTGTTATTTATATTCCCGAATTAATTAATTGGATTAATTAATTCACGGACTGGGTTTAATTAAATATTGGATTGGACCGGGCCGAGCCCGTTTCGGTTTATATAATTATATGGTTAGGGTTTGAGGTCCATATGATTTTCATTATTCTTGCTGGCACAAGAGAGAAAACCCTGGTAGCTGCAATCTTATTCTCTGTATGGATCACCGTTGGAGGCTGGACAATTGGACAGCTGTGGATGGCGAATCAAGATTGTTGGAACGAAAAGAAAAGCAAAAGGTTTGTAGAATTCTTCAAAGGTACAATCTTTATCACAATTTCTATCTAAATACAAAGCGATTCTCGATGGGAATCGAAATAATTTTAATTTTTCGCTGTGCATATATAAGTAGATTCCCAACATACTCACTATTCTCTTTACGGATCTTACGAGTGAGCTTCTCCCTTGAATCTAGAATGCCTAGTAGAATTTCTCTCTCAGTACAATTTCTCCGTTGTACTCCAGTCTTGTCAACCTCTGTCACCGTTCGTTTATGAGATTATTATTTTTTACTTATTTTCTTCAAGTTCCTGCAGAAGATTATGGAGTTCTCATCCCCTTCATTTTTCGATCCTTTAAGAACTCGATCTGTAATATAGGATTCGATGATGTCTTCTGCCTTGTATATTATATCTCTGGTTCGACTCTCCAAACATTCCATTGTTTCGCTAGATTGTTGTGAAAATTTTTCATGAAAATCTTGCGAGAAGCTAACTTTTTCTAGAAGGGATGAGATTTGTTTTTCCTCATCAGATATCAGATATTGATGATCATAATGAAGGATCTGCTCTAGAATTTAAGAGAAAAAATACCAGGACAAGCCATTTCTGATATCAATAACTTTACGCAACTAGACTTGTGAAAGAACGGCAATGACAAAATAAGCAACTTTCAATTTTTAATTGTTCGCCTCTGCACAATTAAACAAGAAGGCATCGATATTTAAAATTATAATATAAATATTTATTTGTTTAGTGGTAGATTTCCCAAAAGAGCATATGTGCAGTAGCAATATAGTTCCCTTTTTAATTGTCATTTTTGGATCTCGAGACTGTGTTTGATGATAGAAAAATATTATCTAGCATGAGCACTAATTTATGTAATATAATGTGATAGGTTCAATTAAATGTGAATCTACGTGATTCGTTTAGCCTATGTTTGACAATTATTATTTGAAAATTCTTTTTTTTACATAATTATTCTTAACTATACATTTACACAATAAAATATTTTATACGTAAGATCAAAATTTTTCTCTATTTTTTAACCATACATTCTTATAAAAATCATTATTCAAAACATTGTTTTTTTTCTAAATAATGATCATCACTTAATTGCACCTTTCATTCGATGACACCTAACGCCACCTAATCAGTTGTTATAATATTAATGGTGTTAAATAACATTACTCTTAACCTTTGTTTGATTCCCATTATTTTCAAAATACATTTTATCTCTTCACTTTTCAACTACACATTTTTCAATAATATAATATTACATGCAAACCCAATTTTTTTTTTGCATTTTCTATCCACATATTATCCATCAATCCATTATTCCAAAATACATTCTTATAATGAAATGAGTCCGAAGCAGGCTCTTAATAATAAGTTGTCCTCTCTCCCAATTATTTAAGCTTTTCCTCTTTGCAATGTTTGGTAAGTGCAAATTTAGCCCTTGTTTGAACCCCATTTTTCTGGAAAAAAAAAATTTGCATTTTTCTACAATGTTTTGATATCATTTTAACCACACATTTTTTAATAAAATAATATTAAATGCAAATTTAAAATTTTTCCTTATTTTTTAACCACATATTTTCCATCAATACACTATTCAAAAATTCATTTTTTTCCCCAAAAATGAGGCTCAAACAAGGGCTTATACAACAAATCGTCCAAATATTACTATTTCCAATTTATCTACCATTTTTCAAAAGTCTTCTTCCAACAACAAATAGATTACGAAAGGGTAACATAGCTCTAAACAAGTTCAAATTACTGAAGAAACTGAACTAAACATAAATTGATGAGGTAGTATAATGTTTCTTCTGGATTTTTGATTCTATATATTAAACTACATTAATTTCTTCGCATGACTTCATAATGTAGGAAGTGTACATATAAATAAACCTCTATTTGGTAGAAACTAAAATTTATATTTTAATCTAAATTTATGTGCATTTTTGGCAACATATAAATAAATATATTCTTTATTCATACATTTCGTACAATATACAACATATTATTTACTTATTCAGAGGGGCTTGCAATTTTTTCAAGAGAGTACTTGGATAAATGAGTCTCAGTTATTCAAAATTGACAAGTGTCAATTGATGTCAAATAATTAGTCGAAGTCAAAGTTGACGAGAACTGAATAGAATTATTAAATTCATTTTAACAGTCATCCTTGACTAGCTAATTCAAGTCCAATAATTAGTTGTTTTTCATTCGATTTATGCATCGTATAGCTGGTCACGAGTTCATCAAACAATATGAAGAACTAAACTCGATGATCGAGAAATATAGCCCGAAATGAAAACCTACGATGGTGATGCCCACACATTAGATTTATTATACTCCATTCTTGCAATCATTTCTATTTCGCTATTGCATTTTCAATGTTCGTTGTTTATCATACTAAAAGACACGTTAAGTATGCCTTAGAGTACTTCAAAAAATATCAGAAACCTTCCCTAACATTCAAGAATTGTAATCCAAAATTGACCTGTAAATTAAATTGGTGAAATGGGTCAATTGCAAATTTTTTCTTAATTATTTTTGGGGGGTTGCCCACCCTATCCAACACTGGATCACCCCTGCACTAATTATTAACATATTACTCACAAACAAATAAGCACGAAAAAAAACTACCATCACTGTTTTAAAAAGCGTAAAATGCGGTTAAGCATGAAGGTCAAATTTCAAACTTTACGAGCCTAAATATAAAAAACTTTTTCTTATTTTTAATATTATTTTAAACTTTTAATCATCCTAAAAATTATTTAATAATTAAAATAATACATACCAAATATTTAAAATTATAAAATACTGTACTTACTTAATGATTCCTACATTAGTCCATTATACAAATTTCAAAGGAAAAACTTGAAATTAAATTTACAAAATAAAATGCATCTATGCACATCTAATTGCACATTAAGTGATCAATTTAATAATTGATCGCTTAATTTCATGCTTATAGTCAATGCGTTGCGTTTCTTCTGCATCTCGCACGCTAGGCACCACCTATTCGTGTTTTTTTAAAACACTAACGACCACACATAAGATTAGCCTATATTTATAATCTCCTTGTGGATCTGAATAATTAAACGTTAATTAATCTATTTTATTAATGAGATTATTTAATTGAAATCGAATTGTAATTAAATATTAAATTAAAGTCTTACTCTAATTTCAAAATTTTTGGATAAATTGAATAAACATTTTAGTTTAAGATACAATTAAAATAAAATTCAATGTAGGGTCAATGTTGTAAATTTTTGGTTAAAATCAAATTTGACAATAATTTTAGAAGTCATGAACTTTTAATAAAATTTTAAAAGAATAAAAAAAATATTGTCAAAATTGAAATTAAGATCAAAATCCCTTTGAAAATAACATTTAAATTCTTTTTCAAAATTTTATCCAAAATCATTTTTGAAAATTGCATTATGGACCATTTTTAAAATGTCAAACAGGGTAGGCAATTTCATAAATTGCATCAAGGGGCCCCGTTCAAAAACCAACCAAACCCTAAACTAATTCCTTGGCGACGTCAACACTCCTAGCAACATGCAATAGCACACATGTCACTGCGGCTATGGGGCAGGTGTCGTTGCACATCATCGATGCTAGCATGCAACTGTCATCGTGGTCGGCAACAGTTGTTGTCATCGAACAACCCTTTCGACCCATTTTTTGGAGCCAAAATCCTTTATGAGTCTTGATTATCACGATCGTTCCATACCATATTTGCTTAATTGTTCAACCTCCAATGGTATACCATACGGGAGAACAAGAATGAGAGATTAATGTTCGATTTATATAAATATTAGTGTTAGCAAGATTATGAATGTATCAAGTAGTGTTGCAATGGAACCCTAATTGTTTATAGATGTTTAAATGAGTTTGATCCATTAATTAAATATAAATTTGTCCGTTAGTTAATTAATCTAATTAATTGATCTTAGCCCATAAATAAATAATCCGATTAATTAATTCTACAAATATCTTAAATTTGTCAATTACTTAATTTTTGATTTTATTCTTCTAGTTTTTTCTTTTTGCGTTTAACTTATTAGGCTCCTGATTATGATGTTGGACGGCTGTATTATTATTTTAGTTTAATCAAAATAAGATAAATTAAAATTCATCATCCCTATTTGATATTTAGTAATGTGTCAGAGTAATATATATATGAGTGGAATATCACATTGTGTAACAAAATAAAACTTGTTCATTTACTATACAATTAAAATTTTTTTATCAATACAACCCAATTAATGATGAGATATGAAGATGGTCAATCTCAATTTAATTAATCATACCTTTCATCCCACTCTTAAGTTAATTATTTTCAAAAACTCTTTTCGACTTATGAACTCACTTTAGTCAAGGATTTCAATATCTACTTAAATGGATGAAACAAGTTATATTTTCTTACTGTCATTGAGTGACGAGTCTTCTACTAACCATTCACAACTTTCATATGATTTTTATCATACTTGGACGGTGTTGTATTAGTAACTTTTGTTAGAACAACATCAAAATCACCAAAGCACGAAGATCCTCGTATAAGGAACTGTGATGATCTTAAGTCAAATGACAAATTTCACCATTGAACATTAGATATTAACCACTAATAATAAAATAGATATTCAAGTGATATCTCTGTTGTGAATCTTTTATTTTCTTAACAAAACATTTATGTGTCTATTTATATGTCACCACTTTTTTACTTGTAAGATTAGCAACTCCATAAGTGATAAATGTCACACGTACTGATCTATCCGTAATAACGATATTCATGTCTCGTTATTATTTACAACCACGGATAATTTAAGATTCAGTCACACATAACTTGTATCTCACAATTACAACTCTTCGTGATTAACAAGTTAACAATATTTGAATCAAATGACTCTATCAATTTAATTTATCAGAATAATAATTTAATTAAAAATAGACCTCCCATAAAAAAATGCATCAATCTTATTGAGACATTGTTTGATCCCCATTTTTGGTAAAAATATATTAGAGAATGTATGGTTGAAAAGTAAAAAAAAAATTTGGATTTTGCATGTATAATATTTTATAGGAGAATGTATGGTTAAAAATGAATTTTGAAAAGAATAAATTCTTTTTTTTAATGGGGGCCAAACATAAGCTAAAAGTGTTTTCATCCTAAAATCGATTGGATATAGGACATTAACATTTGCACTTTTTGATTCATATATTTCATCAATTTTTATTAAAATTTATATCTACACTAAATAAGTACATAAAATGCGGATAAAAAGAAAATTGACTTTTAACAATTGTTTATGAACCCGTAAAACTTGCCAGACATAGCTACAACAAATTTCCTCTAATATTGTCCTTGTTGACAAATGACAATCATTAAAATGAATTTTTTGAGGAAACTGAGTTAAAGTTTTGGAATAATGATTTTTAAAAAAATGTGTTATTAGATAGTAGTTTTTTTTTTTTTTTGAATTTCTATACAGAATATTTATTTTTAGAACGTGTAGTTGAAATCGAGTACGAGAAAGCAAAATCTTTTAATGATTGTCAAACATGGCTAATATAATAAGGGAAATATTATATGTACCAAATTATTTATCAAATGGATGACCGAATTGACAAGTGTCGCATCTTTATTGGAGTGAACAGGCGCCCCTCCAATAGGGAGGCGCCATTTGTCAATTCGATCAAAAATTAGGTAAGATATTTGGTACAAGTAGATTAATTCATATAATAATTGTCTGGTCCGATTACCTGCAATCGTGGAACTTCTTCAGCCTAACCCGGCCGCCTACAATGTATGACTGGTCATAGTCACAAATTAATCAATATTCTTGTCTTCTAGTGTTAGTGTGAGTCGGTAGACTAGATAGAATCGATTGATAGACAGTTTTATGAGATCATATGATTAAAGCTTTAAGGATCAATCAGTTTGTGGAGGAAATCCTATGTAAATAGGTCTAAAGGTGTTGTACACTTGTATTAGGAGTACTTGTAAGGTTTATTTATTTTTTTTATTTTACCAATAACCAATCCAATGAAAGATTACGAAGTATCTCCCTGCATAAAACTTATCAAATTTCTGTGTTTGTTTGGTAAAAATTTTAATAATTAATATTTTCACCATTATAGACAAAGTAAGTCTTACTAATGCGAGAAGAATTCAAAAATGATGATGAGAATAGTGAAATAACGGTTAAAAAATTAATTTTAATTGACTTAAAATCCAAACCAAACAAGCTCTCTATCTACACATAGCATTTCTCAAGTTTTAATATGCACTTTGTTAGGTTGTCCTCTACTGGCGGCATGATCTATTGGAACTCGAATCTGGAGAAACGTTGGTAAGGGTTAGCTAGTGTAAACCCCCGAGTGACCGACACTTCAGCTCTGGGAGGCGTCGCAAAGTAAGCAAATGTTATAGAGATAAATAGAGTAGCCCTTCTTTGATAGAATGTTTTTGGAAAGAATGAGTTTTTGAATAGTATGTGAAAAAAAAAAAAAAAAAAGAATTTGAAGGAATGATTGTCAAATAAAAACTTAAATTACCCAAATTTATTCAGCTTAGTTTGTTGTCTTAGACTATCTAATGAAACTTTGCAAAGTTTCATTTTTTGCAAGTTGCTTTGTGTTGAGATTTTATCAATAGTTATCAACTAGTTGACTATAAATTTTCCCATATTTTCTAAATGTATAATTAATCTCAAGTACTTGGTTAGTTGTATTCATTAATAATCCACCATAAATGCAGTCATAAACAGATACCTCTCTCCCTAGTCAATTTCGTCTGGATTCCAATTATACAGCTGTAAGAGTTGGCCGAAAGGAAATGGAAGCTGTACCCAGAACCACCTGGAAGAAAACTCTTCTAGTTCTGAACTGCATACTACTAACTGTAGGCAACTGTGGCGGCCCTTTGATCATCCGCCTTTACTTCATCCGTGGTGGCAAAAGAATCTGGTTATCAAGTTGGATACAAACCGCCGGCTTCCCAATTATTCTCATCCCTCTCTTTGTATCCTATATGAACCGCCGCTGGCAGCGTCCCATCAATTGCACCACCGCCACTGACACCACCGAGCTTTTCTTGATGAAAACTCGGGTGCTCATCGCCTCGGCAATTATTGGTAACTGTTTAAGCTGTTAGAAAAGATTCACATTTATTCATTTTGTTTCTAATCCTGTTGATCATCTCAGAAGCAGGAACTTATACTCCGAAAGAATGGTTTGGTCATATTTATTTATTAAAATTTGGTTTTGTACAGGTGTTATAACAGGCCTCAGTAACTATTTCTATGGCTACGGCCTAGCTCGTCTCCCTGTTTCGACGTCTTCCCTTCTAGTTGCCACACAGTTGGCTTTCACTGCTGGCTTTGCTTTCCTTCTTGTTAAGCAGAAATTCACGTCTTTTTCGACGAACGCTATTGTTCTGTTGACGCTTGGGGCGGCGGTTTTGGCTCTTCATACGAGTAGTGACAGACCGGAGGGCGAGTCGAGCAAGGAGTATGTTTTAGGGTTTGTGTTCACGCTTGCGGGTGCAGCTTTGGGTGGGTTTATTATGCCATCTTTAGAGTTGACGTACTTGAAGGCAAAACAGGCTGTTACATATAGGTTGGTTTTGGAGATTCAATTGGTTATGTGTTTCTTTGCTACTGTATTTTCCACAGTCGGGATGATCATTAACAAGGACTTTCAGGTTTTCTTTCTTAACTCTTTCCGTCTTTCTTTAAATTACTTAATCTAAAAGTTTAAATTTAAAATAAAGGTGTTAGAACCGACAATAGAAACCGTCCATTTTTAAGTGGAGAAAAAGTTGAAAAAATGTCGCATGTGATGGGTATAGTAGACCATAGGTTCGAGAAGAGGAACGGTTGGACTGGTTCGCCTCATGGGTCGGGCCACCCCACAGGTCTATAGCAAGTTGCGGGAGTTAACACCTCTAATTTATTGGATTAATAAAATTTATTTATTTAAGTTTTTTTTCAATTTTATCACAGCAAAGACATTTCCTTTTTTTAAATTAAAAGTCCAACGTGTTCACAAATTTCATAAATATGCGATGACAAAACTTGAATTCATGTCTTTCATATAAGTTATGGTATAGTGATTTCATCTATAAGCTTATAGTGTTATTGAATGACACATTTTTTCATATGAATTATCTTCAACAAGAACAATTATTGGAGCCGAAAAGATTATGCTTATTTCAATGTTTAATATAATTATGTCGTTATCTAGTTGTAAGTGAGTGATTAAACGATAGTGATTCATTTTTAACATTTTTCAACTTTACAAGTTATAATACTTTTCTTTCCCAAACATTTTTAAAAAATTAAAATAATTCATGTAATTTAATAAACTAAATTAGTAAGTCAAAGCAAGCAAGATTACCCAACTGATTGGATGGATTTCGTTTGTTCTACTTGTGTATTTACTATATTGATAACGATAGAAACTAATTTAGAAAAAGTCAAGCCTATTATCTTTAGATCAACTCAAATTTTGATTTAAAATAGATATTTATGACAGATTCCTCCGGCCTGGTTTCAGAAACCCCTTCTATGTCCCTTTTGATGGGAATTGAAATTAGTTCATGTTTAGACTCCATTAATTTCAATACGTATTTTTCTTTTTAACTATACATTTTCTAATAAAATAATATTACATATAAATTTAAAATTCTTCTTTCTTTTTTAACCGCAAATTTTTCTAAAAATTACTATAACAAAATATATTTTTCCCAAAAACTAATTATAATGGAGCTCAAACTGTTGGGTTTGTAACCCAAATTTGTTTTGGCTTCGCATTTTTGGGCCGTTGGACTTCAAGACCTCAACCTAGGGTTCAATTGAATGTGAAAAGTCGGGTTGACAATGCCTTGAGTAATGCTAGATGATTGCTCGAGTGACGGGGGGTGTTTTCAAAGCATAAAGTTTTCGTTCGCTTTTCTCCCCACAGTTACTCGAGCTACAGGGGCTTTGCTCAAGCGACGCTTGAACGATAGGGGAGTGAAGTTTCGCCGATTTTTTTGGTTTACGCAATTTTTAACCTAGTTTCCATCTTTAACTCTAATTCTAGGGTTTTGACTCGTGTACTATAAATATAGGTCTTCTCTTTCAGTTTTGTTGAAGCAATATTGTTGAATTTTGTATTTCCACTCCATATTGTTGATTAATAAACATCATTCTTTTGTGTTAATCTCTTTTCTTTTTTTACATATAATCTTGTTTCATCTTTATGATCTTGTTACATATTTCATACAACGTTATTAATCTCAATTTTTGCGTCGCCTTTGGGACCAACACAAATAGGGGCTAGGTTTTAAGTAAATTTTAACAAAAGTTAATAAAATTATGCGAGACTGAAGGGACACGTGTAAGCCGGGCTAATCCCTAGCATGTCTCGCCAGAAAATCTTGAGGCCCGGCCCGGCCTATGCCCGCCCTGAACTACAGATATTACAAATTATTTTATTTTTTATTTTTATTTTTTTTCAAAACTTTAGGTCCCCTAAACACCTCTAGAGCCACTAGAAATGCGAGAGGGTGTTTTTCTTCTTATTACCTTGCGTATCTTCTGTGCGCATTAATTAATCTAACAATCTCTTTATAGACTTTGATCGAGAATTACTTTTTAACATGTTACATGTTTTATAGGCAATCTCAAAGGAGGCAAAACAATATGAACTTGGGGAAACAAAATATTATTTGGTGCTGGTTTGGGCTGCCATTATTCTGGAAGGTTTCTTTTTGGGCATAGTAGGAGTAGTATTTTATGGTTCGTCACTACTAGCTGGAGTTATAATTACTGTATCAATCCCAATAACAGAATTATTAGCAGTTATTTTCTTCCACGAAAAGTTTCAAGCAGAAAAGGGTGTCGCTCTTTTCCTCTCTCTGTGGGGATTTGTTTCCTACTTCTTTGGTGAGATGAAACAAAGCAAAAAAATCATTCATCGAACTGAAGAGACGGAGATGGCTCGAGCTGGTGATCCTTGATTCACCATAGCGTCAAGTGTCAATTGATATATTTATAGTTTTATTTTTGTAAAACAACACTTTTGAGTGCATGTTTTGTATAATGTACTAGATTGTATTGGACGGTACAGTAGATGTCCTCAACTATTTATCTTCCTAGTTTCTACTTCTTTTCTCTTTAACCTGGATGATTTCAATATTTATCATGAAGTTCCATAATTTGATCATGAATTAACTAAACGAAAACGATGGATGTAACCTAGTTTTGATGGTTTAATTTCAATTTTCAAGTTTAGCCTTCAAGTATAATTCCATGTGGTGTTTTCGTAGTGATTTTATTGATTATCTATCCAACGGAATGTAGATTCATGAACTATGTTGATCAAGATATTATATTCATGTTTTAACTCGAATATCGATAATCATGAATTTTGTGGGAGATAAAAGTTATACTCCTATGATTAATTTGTGTAGTCATCTTTGTTAATTTTCCTCATTTTTAGTGCCCTATGATATATTGTAATTCATTATAAATTAGTAGCATTATTTAAGTAGTTTTCATTTTGCTCGGGGTCCTCTTGACACTGCACGTACATTAG
Source organism: Olea europaea var. sylvestris (assembly GCF_002742605.1). NCBI lineage: Eukaryota > Viridiplantae > Streptophyta > Magnoliopsida > Lamiales > Oleaceae > Olea > Olea europaea. Next base: position 73,115 of record NW_019227832.1, read on the forward strand.
TACAGTGCCAAGGCCACGAAATTGGATTTCAATTGAGATTCCTATTCGTTTTTGGATTTTATTTGAAATTCTTGTTGGACATATATTAGAACCTTTAAATCTCTACAAATAGAGATAGATGGAGCCAAAAATTCTACACACGACAACACATAACAACTTTTTCATAAATGTTCAAATTTAGAGAGAGAAAATTATTATTTTTTGTTTATTCATATGCTCAGAAATTAATTTCTTGATTTAATTAAAAGAAAATTCCAACCCATTAATATAGTCTTGATTTTAGAGAATACTATAGAAAACTTGAAGGTTCAAAACATGAATTTCTTGTGCATAAAAGCCGAGAGCTTGTGATCCAAAAAGTGGACGTTCATGATTCATATTCAATTCATAATTTAATCATTGAATTTACGTAAAAAATCTATTTTTTTTATTCTTAATATAATAGACACAAACATTTAGACAATCAAGGCTAGATTAATTAAACTAAAAAAAAATCAAAGTAAACAAATTAGTTCCCGATAATGACGCCAAAAACTTGATCTCGTGATTCCACAAGTGTACGAATCGTGACAAGTAATAAAATGAATTTTGAGTCCAAGTACCGTACCCACAAGGTCTATATATCTACTACTAATTTTATCCTAATCTATCTTCGATCTAAATTAATTTTACAACCGATTACTAAGTCAAGAGTTTATATGTTTCCTAAGTAAACTATACAATAATTCTAGTAGATGAAAGCTTAAAAGTTTGTAAAGACTATTTAGGATTCAGTAGTTTGGAATTTTGATTCACTTAGCTTGTTTAACATTTATCCAATCCAAATTCATTCAACCCATTTTTCATATGTATTAAGAATCGAATTAATCAATTTTAGTTAGTAACCCCTCTCTCTCAAAAAACTAACCCTATTTATTTGTCCGAATTTAGTATATTTCTATATAAATTCATACACATGTAGAAGAATTTAATTTTAATAATTCAATTATGATTTAATAAATTATAAATGTATCCCTCGATTTTTTATTAAAATTGAGTGGTCATCAATTCGGGAAAAAAAATAGTTAAACAGTTTGATTATGTAAACACAATGATGAAAAAAATTGGATTTACTTTTAAAGTATGAAATCAAGTCTAAGAAAACCTAAAATCTGGCCCTATGTTCACTTTATTACCGGTTTTCCTCCATCAATCCATTCCCTATCTCTTTACACTCAAAAGCATTAACAACTGAATAATCATAGTGCCTCAACAAATAATAAAACTATCAATGTAAAAAATTATTTAACAACAATAGAACTTCAAAACTTAATACAAAAATTTTTGAATGTAATACTATTGAGGTAAAAAATTCCTACTTCAAAAAAAAAAAAAATTAAAAAAAAAATAATGATAGTCAGCATATAGAGGTTTGAATCACTAAATTTTAAATAGAATACTAAGACTTACTATGTTATCACAACCCAAAAGGCTCAAACGGTCAATTTGATTTCTCTAAAGCTCAAACTGTTGGAAATTACTTTGTTATATGATCGATTGATTACCCGCAAGTGAATGGGATCGTGAACAAGTAATAAAGTGGTGTGTAGAGTGTCGAATCCATGAGGACTATATGTTTAATCGAGTTAAAGCTAATGATTCCCTTAATCGAATAGCAAGGTCAAGTTGTAACTAACACTATTAAATCTATCAACTAAATAGAAAGCAAGTAAAAGTTTATCAAATTTGCGAAAAGTATTGCTAAGATGTGGAATCCCCCTTGCTACTCCATTTTTAGTTCGACAATTTAAATTGACAATTTGAAATCATGTTTGTTGGTCAATGTTCCTATTTTAATTGAAAACCTCTCTCGATAGCTATCAAATTTATTCCCCTCATGCGACCTTTATATATCTCGATGAAAGATGCGAACATGATAAATGCATTAAACAAGTTAGAACATCTTATAAAAATCATATGAAGTATAGAGATATATCTCTATCCTCTATCGAACCTCACAATATTTATTATTTTGTACTAATGATCCTATTGTCTCTCTCGATAATAACAAAATCTACAAATAATTTAACTAGTGGCCAATTAATTGAAAAACATGAAAACGATAATAAATATCTAAACAATTAAACAAATTAATGTCAATTAAATTATTCAAATTAAAGATTCATAAAAGGGGTTCATCACATCCTAGCAAATATGAAAAATTAGCCTAACATATTTAAATTACAAGAAATCATATATAAGTGGAAAGACATAACCCGGATTTTTGATAAATTGAGAAGATGAAGACAAATCTTGAAATCTTGAATCTCTTCAATGGTTTCTTAATAAATCTCCACTTGCGCTCTCTCTCCTTTGTCCAATACCAAATTTGAATTTTCACTTGATTGAATTCTTGCAAGTCCCCCTTCAATTCTCTTGCAAAAACAATGAATTCTCCTCCTTTGGTGATGATAATTGATGAATATTGGAGTCTATTATGTATAAGAGAAAAGTATGAGAGCTCCCTTTGTGTATTTTCCTATTGGGTATCTGTAGTAGTCGAAAATTGGTGAAAAATCACGTCCAAATTGGTTTCCAAAAGAGTTCCAATCGAATAAGAAAAGTTACACTCGCGCGCGAATTTTTTATCTCTGCACAGTAGTTGGTATTTTGATCATAACTTTGTCTCCCGATGTCTCATTGAGTTGATTCAAAACGAGTTGGAAATCTAACTAAAAGGGCTACAATTTTCCTAGAAATAAATATTTTCCAATTCGGACGTTTACTATGCCAAAAATTGGTCGCAATCTTTGACTAAAAATCTGAAAAATATATCATGTAATTGGAAGTCGATTTATGGTATATTTTGATGATATTCTATTCCTTTTTGACTTCTAATTGCAATCCAATTGACTCCCATCAATCTTTAAAATATCTCTTATGGTCCAATTCAACCATTGGATATTTTCAATTTGGTCCTCAATTTTGTACGTCACCATTTTTAGCCGTTTTTCACTTCTTTCTTTCGGTTTAACTTCCAACCATCAAGTTTTACCTAATAAATGAAATATATAACAAATTAGGCTATAATTGCTTTAAAGAACTATTAAATGTTTATATTTTTAGGTCTACATAAATGTATAAAATACACTTGTCATTATACCAGCGAAATTAATTTCTACATCTTTAATGTTCTACTTTAATCAAACAAAGTTTTAGTGAAATACATTTATTTAGTTGATTAAAATCCATTTCTTGTTCCGATCTTGCTTGTGGCATGCATTATGTCTCTAATCTTGTTTTCAAAGATTTGACTACATCGACGGGTGGTTTAGACAAGCTAAAGGCCAAATTTTATTATCTTAATTTGGACCTCAACTAGATGAGCCTAGCCAAGTCAGTTCAAGTCCGAACATTTTATGTAAAGCCCGAGTAGTATTTTTCTTTTCTAAGAGTAAAGTGATTGATTTCAAGTGAGAATTAATTATTTTACTAAAAGTAAAAATTCGTCACTGTCAAAGCAGGTCAAGATTGTTTTAGTGGTGAATTCGGCACTTAGATGATATCTACTATCGACGCACGGCACGTGTCGGGTCCATTAGGGTGATTCGCGATGGGTAATTCAAGTGTGTGTGTGTGTGTGGAGTGTGGATATATATATGTATGGATTTATAAGAGATTAGAAACTTATTTTTATTTTGAATATTATAGTGGTTAGGATGGTGAGGCATTCTAACTAAAAAAATTTTGAGAGTTCAGAGTTTTAATCAGTTTCTTCAGTATTGATCAGTTCAAAGCACAGATTTTCCCAACTCTCACCTCATCTCCTGTCTCTCTTTCTCACGCCTTTCTCCCTCTCTCTCTCATTCTTTTTTCTTTCATACTTTACACCAAAAATTACACAAACACAAATTTAAACCTCTGGTTTTGCAAGATAAACTAAGAAGTTGGTACTCTTAGACTGTCAGGATCAAAGGAAAATTTTCATCTACTTCTCCTGAGAATTTCCAGTTAAAATACTCATCTATGCAAGTGGTTAGTCCTTTACAATATTATATAATTTCTCAATAATATACATGAAATTTTGATTGACATCTGGTTTCTGTTGGGAATCTACTTAACATACGCAGCGGAAAATTAAAACAGATTTCGATTCCCGCCAGAAATCTCTTTGTATTTAGATAAAAATTGTGAAAAGATTATACCTTTTTCAGATCTGCAAACTTCTTTACTATTATTTTCGTTCCAACAATCTTGATTCGCCACCCACAGTTGTCCAATTGTCCAGCCTCCAACGGTGATCCACGAAGAGAACAATATTGCAACTACCAGGGTTTTCTCCTCTTGTGCTAGCAAGAATAATTATGAGAAAAACATCTGGATTGAAAACCATAGCCATGTATTTATATAAGCTCAAACGGGTCTGGCCTGATTTGGTCCAATATTTAATTAATCCATTTAATTAAATCCAATCCGTGAATTAATCAATCCAATTAATTAATTCGGACATATAAATAACCAACCCAATTAATTAATTTATCCAACAATTGTTAAATTAATTAATTGACAAATTACAGTCTTTCAATTCTCTTTTGTGTGTGACCCATCAGGTTCCCGATCACGATGCCTAACGACGTGAAATATTATTTTGATCTAATCAAAATTGATAAATTAAAACACCCTTTTAATTTATCACCAATTCACACTCGCCATCCCAGATTGACATTTAGCAATGTGTCAGGACAGTGCATGTGACAGGGAATTTCATGTGGTATGACAAAACCAAACTCGTTCGTTTATCGTGAAACTATAATCCCTTCGTCAATATGATCCGATCAATTATGAGATATGGAATTGTGTCAATCCCGAATATCGATCATATCTTTCACTCCACTATTAAGTCAATATAAGTCGAAAACTCCTTTTCGACTTATGAGTACACCTTGGCCAAGGATTTCGTTATCGACTTAATTGAATGAAACGCAGATCATAATCTCCTACTATCTAAGAGTGACGAATCTTTTATTGGTCAATCACAACCTTCATACGATTTTTGACGTACCCGAACGATGTCGTATAAACGGCCCTTTTCAAAGCAACATCCAACACCGTCAAAGTATGATTGTTCTCATATAAGGTACCATGCCGACCTCAAGTCAAAGGACCAATTTCACTACCGAATGTTAGAGATTAACCACTGACACTCAAATAGTTATCCATGGGAATCTCTTGGTGGGTCTCCAATGTTTTGTTCTATAACAAAACATCCACGTGTTCATTTAAGTGTCGAGATCAGCTACTTACTTCACAAGTAAGAAATGTCACACGTAATGGTCTATCCGTAATAATGATATCTGTATCTCGCTATTACTTACGACCACGGACGATTTAAGATTCAATCATATATAATTTGTATCTCACAATCACAACTCCTTGTGATTAACAAATTATGAAAATTTAAATCTACGGACTCTATTATTTATTTAATTGTCTATTAATTAAATAATAGATCTGCCATTAAATTTCATTAATTATATATCAAAAGTATTTATATCCATGGTTGATTGGACTTAGGGCATAACACTTACAAACTCCCACTTGCACTAGATCCAATCACTTATGTATCCAATATCATAAAAGTCTACATGACGATCATGTTTATGCTACGACAACTCTTTGTCAGTGGATCTGCAATATTGTTAAATGTGGAAATTTGCTCTTCTCTTTACGTCATTTCTATGTATTATCTCTCTGATGAGATTATACCGCCTTAATACATGTTTGGATCATTGATGAGACCTTAGTTCCTTCGCTTTCGCGATAGCTCTATTGTTATCACAATACAATGGCATGTGATCAATAATATCAGAAACTACTCCAAGTTCATTTATGAACACCATGATCCATATTTCAACTCTTTGCTACTTCTGAAATAATCATGTATTAGGTTTCTACTATTGAATCAACGGTTGCTTCACATTTAGAACCTTTCCAACATTCCGCTTAAGAGTAAACCAATTTCTCCTTATGAAATCTTCTCGAGATTTCATCTATGTAAATTGAGATGAATTAGGCAATTTTCTAGATCTATCTCTATAGATCAAGTTGCTTCTCTCATATCGTTCATGAATAAATCATTTGACAACCTTTATTTCAACGATTGAAATATAGGGATGTTGTTTCCTATAATATTAAGAATACGACAATGCTCCCACTATTTTCTTGTAAACACACAATTAGTCTTAAAATTTGATAAAAATCAAACATCTTGACTTTTTCATCAAATTGAAGATGTCAACTCCATAGAGACTTCTCTTAACCTATAGTCATGATATGCAACTGTTGCAAGCAAAATCCAAATGGACTTCAACAAGGCTGCAGGAGGAAGGTTACACCAAGGTCAACACTTGACCTTTTCTACTAGCCTTGCTTTATATATATGGATATTCCCATCCATATCGCCCTTTTCCTTGTAAACTATTTACAAAAATTTATGGGTTTTATTTGATCAGGAGGCTCGACCAAATCCAAACCTTGTTCACATACGCTGAGTTCATCTCAAGTATCATGACCTCTTGCTGTCTTTTTTAAATCAACACTTGACTTTATTTTGGTGCAATTAGTAGGTTCATTATCCTGGATCAGTAATATCTGATTAGTAATCACGAATTTCCACCTTCTTGAAGGTCGAATGTTCCTACTAGACTCATATAGAGCTGACATGTCCTCAGGAGTCTCTATTTCTTGATTAAGAGTATGTCCCATATCAGATATGAGATCAAACATGGATTTATCTACTTAGTTAACTATATCTGTGGAATCTTGAACTCTTTGAAATTCTATTTTGCTCTCACTGTCTTCCTCTAGTGTAAACATTTTCTCTAAGAAGGCGATATGTCGTGAGATGAAAACTTTCTTCATGATAATAGAATTTATATTCAAATGTCTGCTTTGAATATCCCCACAACTACGTATTTATCAGATTTAGTGTCAAACTTATCCGATTCAAGATGTTTCAAATAAGCGTCATGGCCCCAAACTTTCATATGAGATAAATTGGGACTACTATCTTTCTATAACTCGTATGAATTTCTGTTAACCAACTTAGATGTGACATGATTTAGTGTTGTACACTGCAATCAATGCATGACCCCAAAATAATTTTGGGAGATTTGCATGGCTTGCTATTAATCGCATTATATCTAATAATTAACGATTCCTCCTTTTAGATACACCACTATGCTGCAGTGTATATGGAGGAGTCCACTGCAAGAGAATCTCATTCTTTCTTAGATAATCTAAATTTTATCTTTAAGAAATTATCACTCGATCGAATCTTAATGTGAGGGTATCTTTACCTATTTATTTCTCTATTTTTAGTTTGAATCCTTTGAACTTTTCAAGAGTTTCATGTTCGAGTTTCATCAAGTATACATGATCATTGATGAAATAAGAGAAACATTACCTGACATCAATTGACATGAGTCCATATGCATCACTATGTATTAGACCATTAATTATGCTGACCTTTCTTCTTTTCAAGCAAAAGAAGATTTGATCATTGTGCCAGATATGCATAATTTGTACTTGTCAAAATCAATTAATCCCGAGTATACATCTTTATGTAACTTTGGAATTGTATTTCATCTATACAACAAAGTCTGTCATGCCAGATTTTGGTAATAATTAGATTATCGCATTTATGCCTTATAATTTCTATACTCATTATAGAATCCTTAGTATTAAAAAATATAAACGTCGTTTTTTAATTTACCATAGCCATTAGGATCTTTACCAAGATAAATAAGAACAACAATTGTCCATAACATTAAAATAGTTCATGTCCGAACATGAAATTCATTTTAATGTTCCAGCTATGGTTGATATAAAGCGACATTTCTCTAATTCTAATACTAAACCAAAAGGCAATGGCAAGAAGTATATTCCTACAGGCAATGCAACAACTTTTGCTCATCTCCAACGTGTAGGTCAACTTCTCCATTTCGCTGTGGTCTACTTCTATTTAGTTTCTCTATATTTGTATAAATATGAGATTTACATCTGGTATCAAATACCTAAGAAACTCGTGAAGTAGACTTAAGCCACGCTATATTCCTTCCATTGACCTTTCATTCTATAATGAAACCAAGGGTCTTTAGATTTCGTATTGTCCTTCGCTTAGATTGTCTTAACCATATTGGGTGCTTTCCCAAAATCCCTTTAGACTTCCTCTTAATACCCTTAGAGGAATCAATGACTTGCCCACCTCTAACTTTGTTATTGGGCATAACCTAAGCATGTTAATCAACTTGATGAGTATGCATTCGAGTTTATCTATATCATAATTCATAATTAGTATGAATAACTCTATGACAGATATTGCAGAGCTAAGTCAATATTTAATTCATAGTTAATGATTGAACTCGTTCGAAACACTTCTCATGTCAAGCATCTTCAGTACATGAAGATTGACTGAAAATTCTTTAATCACTTTGTATCGGTATAGTTGTTTGGAAGTCTCATATCCTTCCACACATGATTATTATCATACAAATCTTTGAAATGAAAAATCATGTGTTAGCATGTTAGTATCTATACTCTCATGTTGCTTCTGTAACTCAAGTGACATAGTTGCAAGTATCACTTACATTGCAGTACTATTGTTATCACAGCGTTTATTATAGCAGCCACCTCTTTCTTGATCGAATTATCAGCAGATGTCTCTAAAAAGGACTACTCAAGGACATAATCGATTTTCTCATGCTTGAAAACAATTCTCAGATTGCAATGCCAATCAAGAAAGTTCAGTTTGGTTGTTGACATTCAGTATGCCATTCAAAACATATGGTTACTCAAGAGTCAATATAAATGTAAATGACGAAAAGAAAAAGAATAATATATAAAATGCATCAATTAATTTAAAATGAACTTTCATTAAATTAATTATACTCCCACTGTTTAACTAAAATTTATGACCTTCTTACATAAATTTATGAAGTCCATACTTGACTCCTAGTGGGCTGGGATCCCATCTATTATATTAAGATCTTGAGTGTACTCAACAAGGCTTAATATAATAATTTGGTAGATATTATTATCAATTGTATCTCCATACAACTTCCCGATCATCAAGCTGGCAACTCTTTATCTTCACACATCTTATGTGTTAGCTTAACATGCCTTTAAAATTTATTTTCTTGAGTGTACTCAACAAAAGATAAATTTTAATTAAGTCGAATCCATCATTCATAAATATCCAATATTTCATAGTATCAAACATATCCCTAATAGACCAGCCTTGAGCTTACTCAACAAGTTGAGACGATTTGGGACTTCGGTTTCACTATAATGATGGAAGGCAATTATAAATGTGACTTAATATTTTATGAAGGAATTTTGCATTCAAAGGTCTCATCGTAACAATAATATATATTTTATTATACATCTACCATACAAATAAATATATATAACATCATATAATAGTGTGGACGATTATGAACTTTAACTATCTAGTTTTTTCGAGCCATAAGGAACACTAGTTGGTCAATTCCTAGGGGGTATAACATTAAACAGTATCAATGCACAATTTCCATGGTTCCTCCTCTTCTTGTTTCTTCAATTAGTCCAATTGTAACATGTATCCTATATTAGTTGGCATGCAAGCCTACATGAAATTGGACTCGTAGGCCCATAACAACAATAACAATAACAATAATGGACTCGCAGGTCTAAAATGATTAAGAGCTCTCAAGCCCATAATAATAACAATAATAACGAGCTCGCAGGCTCAAAACAATTAAGAGCTCGCAGGCTCACAAAACGACAAGAATAAAAATCAACCATTCAACACATCCATTTGGTCGAGTTCATAATCGTCCACTAATAATGCATTTATCATATAAATGTATTCTTATATAATATCTAATATTATATGCAAACATGTTTCAAGTTTCTAACAATTAAGTTCGTCTAAACCCTTTTAGACAAATGGATCGGAACAATTAAATAATTAACTAATCATATTAATTAATTAAATTAGCGGGCATATTTAATTAAAATCAAATTTTAATTAAATATCGAATTAGAGTCCAACTCTAATTTCAACAATTATAGGGCGAGATAATTTAATTAAAATCAAATCTTAATTAAATATCAAATTAGAGTGAAACTCTAATTTCAAAATTTAAGGCGGTTGAATTTAATTAAAATCAAATTTTAATTAAATAACAAAATTAGAATCTAACTCTAATTCTAATATTTAGGGCAAATTAATTTAATTAAAATCAAAATTTTAATTAAATACCAAATTAGAGTCCAACTCTGACTGAAACAAATTTTAGGGTGAATTGATTTAATTAAAATCAAATTTTAATTAAATAGCAAATTAGAGTCAAACTCTGATTCCAAGAAGAAATTTAGGGCGTGACAATTTAGTTAAAATCAAATTTTAATTAAATGTCAAATTAGAATTCAATTCTAACTTCAATAACATATTTGGGTGAATAATTAATTAAAATCGATTTTTAATTAAGTGTTAAATTAGAGTCAAACTCTAATTTTAATAGAATTACTATTTTAATATAGGATAACACTCCTAAATAAAATAAAATTCTATTTGGGGTCAAATTTAATATTTAAGTTAAATCATATTTTAACGAAAATATAAAAAGTCGTCAATTTCAAATAAAATTTTATTTTGCGTCAAAATTGAAATTTTAGGTCAAACCCATTTGAAAATCAAATTTAAAAACATTTTAAGATTCAAATTCAAAACTCTTTTGAAAATTGCATCTTGACCCAAATTTAAATTTATAATCAGGACCCTCCAATTTCGAAAATTACAGGCAGGCCCTTCATTAAAATAATTGCAATTAACCCTGAATTGAAATTGCACACAGGGGCTCAACATCTTTGAATTTATAACCTGAGCCCCTGTCCCAACCTCTTTCACCTGACCTTGACAATCCTAGAAGAATACCCTTCCCTGCGGCTCTGGTCATTTATTAATAAGGGGCGACGCCGCCGCCGCTGTCCAACAACAGCGGCTTCGACAGCGGCTTCCTGCCGCCCGCAGCAAGCAGCAGCTGCTGCTGCAAAATTAGCAACAGTGGCGCTCGCCGCTACCCTACTGGCGAGCGCCGCTGTTACAGCGTGCGGCGAAAGCTTGCTGCAACGCGGCCAGCCTTGCCAGCGGCAACAATTGCCATCGGCTCCATCGCCAGATCCCCTTTCCCCTTTTTTTCGATCTAAAATTTATTTTCTTTTTAAATCAGATTTCAAAAGAATGAAAATCAAATTACATCTTAATTGCTAGAAACAAGAAAAGAACAAAATCAACTTTTGATTGTTCCAAAAAATTTAAAACAATCTCTAACAACCACAAAATAGGCTCTGATACCACTGTTGAAAATCTACTTAACATGCGCGGCGAAAAATTAAAACAGATTTCGATTCCCACCAAAAATCTCTTTGTATTTAGATAAAAATTATGAAAAGATTATACTTTTTTCAGATCTGCAAACTTCTTTACTATTCTTTTCGTTCAGTAATTTGATTCGCCACCCACAACTATCCAATTGTCTAGTCTCGAGCGGTGATCCACATAGAGAACAAAATTGTAGCTACCCGGGTTTTCTCCTATTGTATTAGCAAGAATAATTATGAGAAAAACATCTAGATTGAAAACCCTAGCTATGTATTTATATAAGCCCAAATGAGCCTGGCCTGGTTCAGTCCAATATTTAATTAATTCATTTAATTAAATTCGATCCGTGAATTAATTAATCTAATTAATTAATTCGGGCATATAAATAATCAACCCAATTAATTAATTTATTCAACGATTGTTAAATTAATTAATGACAAATTGCAATCTTTCAATTCTCTTTTGTGTATGACCCATCAGGTTCCCGATCACGATGTCTAACGACGTGAAATATTATTTTGATCTAATCAAAATTGATAAATTAAAACACCCTTTTAATTTATCACCAATTCACACTCGCCGTCTCAGATTGACATCTAGTAATATGTCAGGACAATGCATGTGACGGGGAATGTCATGTGGTATGACAAAACCAAACTCATTCGTTTATCGTGAAACTATAATCTCTTCGTCAATATGATCCGATCAATTACGAGATATGGAATTGTGTCAATCCCGAATATCGATCATATCTTTCACTCCACTATTAAGTCAATATAAGTCGAAAACTCATTTTCGACTTATGAGTACACCTTGGCCAAGGATTTCGTTATCGACTTAATTGAATGAAATGCAGATCATAATCTCCTACTATCTAAGAGTGACGAATCTTTTATTGGTCAATCACAACCTTCATACAATTCTTGACGTACCCGAACGATGTCGTATTAACGGCCCTTTGTAGAGCAACATCAAACACCGCCAAAGTATGACTGTCCTCATATAAGGTACCATGACGACCTCAAGTCAAAGGACCAATTTCACTACCGAATGTTAGAGATTAACCACTGACACTCAGATAGTTATCCATGTGGAATTTCTTGGTGGGTCTCTAATATTTTGTTCTATAACAAAATATCCACGTGTTCATTTAAGTGTCACCACACTTTAGCTTGTGAGATCAGCTACTTACTTCATAGTAAGAAATGCCACACGTGATGGTCTATCCGTAATAACGATATCCGTATCTCGCTATTACTTACGACTACGGACGATTTAAGATTCAATCATATATAATTTGTATCTTACAATCACAACTCCTTGTGATTAACAAATTATGAAAATTTGAATCTACGGACTCTATTTTTTATTTAATTGTCTATTTAAATAATAGATCTACCATTAAATTTAATTAATTATATATCAAAAGTATTTATGTCCAAAGTTGATTGGACCTAGGGCATAACACTTACAGTTTCTACATCAAATGAAATGAGATATTCATTTGGGCTTCTCAAAAATGTATAAGCGTACTCAATTCATCACCGACTACTCTCAATGAAATCGAGGCATAGAATGTTGCATAAAAAAAATTCAAATAGAATAAAGTAAAAAATGCAATAAATCAAGTCAATTCAATTGTCCATTTAGCAAACATTATCTTTAATTAAAATGTAAACGTTTAAAGCAATAAGATTTCAAGAACTACAAATAAAAGTCACTTCAGAACAGTTGACAGAAATATATGATGACCTTAATCATTTAGAGATACTAAAGTTTATCTTTTGACATTATGAATTTTGAGTTCTTGTTTGACATGATTATTTGGTGCAACATATATCAATTATTGATAAAGTAAGCTAAATACTGTAAATTGAGGATATCTCCACTAATGCTGTTATTAATAACTTGAAAGTGCTCTTTTTTTTTTTTTTTAAATATATCAAGAAATTGAATTTGAATCTGCAAATGAAAGTTGAACATACATTTAATGAAAAACGCATTATTCATGAAAGAAGCACTTGGATGAAAATTTCAATGATGAGATAACACATTCAACTGAAAAATCTTCTAGAAATGATTATTTTTTAAATATATTGATGTTGCTCTTTTTTCATTTAAGTTAAGGTTTGAACAATTTCAAAAAATTGATTTTTTTTAATTCTTAAAAATTGAAGATTGCTGAAGATAATTCTTTGAAATTTTGGTATGATAAGTTTAAAGAATCTTTGAAACACGGATATAAATTCTGATATTATGGGTAAAAGTTATTTTTTTAGCTACAAACTTGAGAAATTGTTTACCAGATTAAAAAAAGGATGATTGAAATGCCAGGATATATTAAAATGATGGACCGTCATTTTTCAAATGCATGGATTACTTTGTAGAATATTATTGACTATACTAGTTATAATTACATCTGTCGAAAATAGCTTCTCAAAGTGAAGTTGATAAAATTATAGATTTAGTTAACACTGTACATAATCTATTGAGTGTTTAAAAATGCCCATTCCTTCATGTACAAACTTTTAGATTAGTTCGGGCCATGGGGATGCTTGGCTGAACATCAGATTTGGTTTGCCAAAGGAAGTCCCAAGTGAGTTTTTTTTGCGCAAAATAAGTTAGTTAGACATTATAGTGGTAAAAATTAATTTACTAATCCAAGTGGCTCAAACATAGAACAGGGTCCACATACGATTCAACTGCGCCATCATTGGCCCAACTCATTGTAACAATCGATCTGAATACACAATTCGTGACCTATATGTCAATTCGAAATCTCCGATAATCTATCTTCAAGATAGATGATGTTACCATCTATCCAAATCTGGTGAGAGTTATCTACAAACGGATCTAATATCTCAACTGAACATATCGGATTAAATTTGGCTCCAACCAACCACGAAATTTCGGAGAATCCCCGCCAATCCCTCCTAGACAGTTATCCTACTCCTATAAATTCAGCAGTTGGTCAAGCATTCAGGTATCAGAATCCACTAGACTCCAATTGATTTCTTCTTTTTTCCGTGTGGCATTTATCAAACTTTCAACAAGATTTACTGACTTGACTGTAAGAGGGTCTTCGGCCGACACCACACCAGTGTCTTTTTAAGATCTTTTTACAGTCATTTTCTTTTGTTCTATTTTTCTTGAAGCTCCACAGGATTGCTGGTGGCCCACTTGATCCGATTTCTTGGCTGTAGAACTTACCCTCTACAGACATTTATGTCTAATGTTTACTATGACTTGGATTTTATTTGTAATGAATGGTTTTAAGTTTAGGGTTGTTTGAAATAATGGTCTTTCTAATTCTCTGAGATTTTTGTTAGAAGCAAGGATACATATTATTGTCAAGTTTGCATTTTTATGTTTTCTTTATTAAGCAGTCTCTGAATTTAAGAAAATGTGACTGACCGCATGAATCATATAGGTATTTGGTAAATAAATTCATGTAGCAATTTGATCACCAAAACCAAACAAAGGAAGATTGTGTGGATAATCAATTATTACAAGGTTAGAGGAAGGGCTTGACACTATATTCACGCATCAATTTGAGGACAGAAATATTTTAGTACTCCCGGAGTATAAAGTACTTAGTAGTCACTATCATTATTTAATTTACATTATATATATATATATATATATATATATATATATATATATATATATATGTAAAATTGAGATTTAACTATAGAATAGGGATTCATACATGAATCAATAATACACATGTAGATTAAATAATGGCAGGGAGTATTCAATTTTCATATTTGGGGAGTACTAGAGATTTTCTACACAGTCAAAAATATTTCCATTTTTTAATTGCTTTTCCAAAATATTATTGGTTAATTTCACAAACTTTTACTCTACTTCGCAGTTATTGTCACCTTGGCCATTGAACTTTAATTTTTTTTTTTTTACACTAAACTTATGAAGTGTCGAAAAAACCAACCAATTAATCAGCCATCTATTATTTCAGTGAAAAATACATTCTATTGCAAATCTCATACTCTTGTGCAAAATCGCTACACAATATATTATAGGCTTAAATAAAATGTCTTGAAATAGTTCTAAGAGTAATTTATTTGTTTATTTATTTTTTTTTTTGTAGTTTCAAGGGAATATTAGGTCCTATTATATTATTCAGGACCTTATAACATTTGATGCCTTATATAACTACTGGCTTACTTCTATTTTACATGTTGAAGTACATAATTATTTATAGGTTCTTCCAAACATTAATATAACTTAACTCTAACAATTAATGAAATAATTGTAACGTACATGTAAATTGACGAGTATCTTCTATGTGAACATAAGTTGCATTTGATTTATTTGCCAACAAAATAATTCAATGAATGTATGGATACATGTGTCAACCAATTAAATCAAAGTAAAAGGGCACATCCTCTATTAGTATAAATATAGTTCGGATAATCATTCCACAATATGATTTTCTTCTCATCGAATTTTTTTATATGAGGCGTTTATATTAACTGTGGTATTGTTTACTGGACAACATTTCATTTGTCTTGCAATTTTTCAATATTTGTGAATTGTCCCACATTTCCACTTTTTTTTTTGTTGCATTCTTATATTTAACATTCTAGCAATTAAAATATTTTTATCTTGATTACGATTTTCATCCAAAAGTTCCATTGGAATGACATAGAATGATTTATTTGTCTCTCTTATATTAGTAAGCAAAAAATAATAAATAGAAAAGTATGAAAAATATTTGTTCCTCATTTCAATGCACACTTAAAAATTATTGAATTAAACTCCTTAGACATGGTTGAAGACAGGAAGCAAGAAAACAAGCTGATTTGTATGTTTTTAATTAAATGTGTTTTTAAAAAAATTTCAAACTGTCCAATTGCTTGTCGATGCGTGGCCTCCCCCATTTTTTCCCTTTTTTCTACCTTGGATCTGTAGCATCTTTCAAAATTATTTGGACAAAGTCCCCTGTTTATCACCCATTATTTTACATTCTACCACCTTTTTTCTACAATACTCATTTTCAATCACACATTTTTCGTTAAAATAATATTACACGCAAACCAATTTTTTTTTCTTTTTTAACCACATATTCTCCATCAATTTACTATATTTTTCAAAATTAAGTGGGTTCAAATACACCCAAAATTATTATAAAGCACGTGATAATTAAAAAAATTGATATATAAATACGATAATGAGTAAAAATCAGAAATTAGAAAAACAAAAATCACCACCACCACCCACGCTCGTCCTTCTTCCCCATGGCCACCCACACCATGGTCGACGTCATCGCCCAAAGGCTGGCGGCCACAGCCATCCTCCCCAAAACACCCAGCCCGCAACATCCTTTTCACTCCATCCAATGCACCACCAATCATCGTCGCAAACACTACCAATTTCGTTAACTTCAGCAACAATTGCAGCAAAACAATAATGGCGGCGCTAATGATACTAGTAATTATAATAATTTAATTGGGGTTTCCAATTCAGTTGCAACGGGGTTTATAGAAGACCTCTTCGATATAGAGGCTGAATCAAATGCAACAGCAACAACATAAGAATGACAAGACAACATCACCAACAACAAGAGGGGATTTAGCAGGATCAGTTGCAACAACAATTAGGGTAGATGAACAGCAAAATTTTGAGGCGATCGGCATTGATGGAGCAAACTGGGCACCCTACATGGTTGCAGCTCAATTTAGTTTGCAGAAACAGTTAAAAGTTGTTTGGTGGGGATTAGAATTAGATTTTTTGGTAGATTGTGTTAAAAGTTTTTGATTTGTGTGGCTGAAAAGTTGTGGGACCAATGAATGATGTGGTTAATATTGATTGTTTGATTTTGACATAGATTAAAATCAGATTTTAATCCAAGCCAAATAAGCCCTTCTTAACTTCAGTGACGTGTCTTGATAATGGCACAATCTTTGGCTTTACTTGTAAAAAAAGTGATCTTTATATGTTTATGTATTTTTTTTTCTTTGAATATTTACGGTTAAGTGCACTATTATGTTTAAATGTGAAAAATGGATTTGGCTGTTGATAATTTCTTTATATATTTAAATCTGTTTACGCATACAGATTTGGGATAATGTAAATTTTGATTTTGTTTTAGGATGGAGGTAGAGGTGGGGAAGGCAGTGGAGAGTGGTGGTGCCTCTGAAAGCGAGTTTTGATTTGGTGTAAGAGTTGAACAATGAAAAAACCAAATCGCAAAATCAAATCGAAATTGTTTTTTGAAACCGTTGGTTTGGTTTCACATGGATTTGTCAACATTTATGAGTCTTGATTATCACGATCTTTCCATACCATAGCTGCCTAATTGTTTAACCTCCAATGGTATGCTGATAAGTGTAATTATTATACTTATCTGGGTCGTTAAACTAGAGGGATTATTGTTGTTTTAAATGAATTGAGGCTTAATTTTGTATATATTTAGTTTGTTAGATACATCTCGATGAAAAATGATAGAAGTCGACAAAAGGAGTGAAAATTTGGCAAAAAGGGTTGAATCCAAAGTTCAAGGACTAAATTGCAAAGTACCAATAGTTGATTCGGACCCCATATCGATGATTGGAGAAGGTGTGAAGTTAATTGGATGGAATTGAATGCTAAAGGACCAAGAAGATATCAAATAAGAGTTAAAATGCATGAAGACCAAAATTGACGGATCAAGGTGCAACAATTGAAAGTAGTTTAAACCCAACTTAACCGCCCTCATCCCACTCACTAGCATCCACCCACCACCAACATCCCTCCAACCTCCACCTCGTCGACAACTTCTTCAATGGCAAACTGATTGTTCTTAGTTTGTCACTGAGTGATGATCAATTCTTTGGTGTTGGGACTGAGCAGTAATAGTATAATCTAAAACTTTTTTTTAATTGAAAATTGAAAAATAGCTCCTGTTGTAATTTATAGAGCAGTTAACCGAGCAAATAATTTGAATTCTCACCGCCGGTATTTGATTATTTGAATTTGTGACCAGTTTGGATAACTAAGGTTGGAGAAATCAATTGCATGCGACTAGATTCTTGAATTTGTGGCATGTTATCTATAATATGATCCAATAGCTTGTGACTAGATCCCTTGGATTTGTGATTTGTGACCTAAGCGAATGGCCTGTGAACAAATTTCTTGATTTGTGGCCAAATCTTTTGAGTCCGTCACCCGTGAAGTATACACTTCGACATGTGCCCTGTTATATGTGACCTTGACTTGATCCAATGGCAAGTGAACAAATCTCTTTGATCTGTGTCTTAAGCCAATGGTTTGTGACCAAATCTCTTGAACATGTGACTTACGACCTGATTCAACCGCCTATAAACAAATCTCTTGAATCCGTTACCCGTGGAGTATACATTTTGACATGTGACCTGTTATATGTGACATTGACTTGATCCAATGGCAAATGAACAAATCTCTTCGATCCGTGTCCTGATCCAATAGCTCGTGACCAAATTTCCTGTATCTGTGACCATAACCTAAGCATTTTGACTTATGACCCGTGTACTTTGATAGGTTACATGTTCAAGATATTTGGTCACAAAAACTCAAACTATGACTTACACACCTTTGTCATCATCACCAACAGGCATTGATCTGCCGCTAACATTCCACCACAAACGCACTACCACCATCACTACTAGCAACCCAACAACTAAGAAAATTACCAGTGACAAAAAATCACAAAAACCACTACAAAATTGTCACCAGACCTTGACAACCACCACTTTGAACACCTCATCCTACGTCCCCCAAATCAAAGACCATCACCTGCAACAACAAAACCACTATCCCCTGCGATACTACCAAAGAAAACTACTGCTTCTATTAACACCTAAACGACCGTCGCCATCATCACCATAAACCACCAAAAATAACATCCACCACCATCGTTTTCATAACACCAACAATAATTTGAAGAAAAAAAAAACCAGACTAACCCTGTATCCGTAACCAATCGCCTCGATTCAAGGTGAGCCTCTATAAACGGCCACCTCGATTTGAGCGTTGTTGTGTGCAACCTTGCATCGAAGCTTCGGTGATAGAGATGAAAGAGAGAAAGAGACTACAATTCTTAAGAGAGAGAGAGAGAGAGAGAGCGAGTGAGAGGCAAGAGGAAAGAGATTACAATTCTGGGATTTATTAATACCTGATTTATGCTCAAATAAACTTAATATTTGATTTTAGAATTGACATCTTTAAATACCTATAGTGTTGTAATTTCTTCTTAATTAAACATAAATTTGTCCATTAATTAATTTATCTAATTAATTGATCTTAGCCCATAAATAAATAATCCAATTAATTAATTCTACAAATATCTTACATTTGTCAATTACTTAATTTTTAATTTAATTCTTCTAGTATTTTCTTTTGTGTCTAACTCATTAGATTCCTAATTACAATGTTGGACGGCTGTATTATTTATTATTTTAGTCTTATCAAAATAAGATAAATTAAAACTCTCATTTTAATTTATCATTGTTTCACCTAATTTAATTAATTTACATTCATCGTCCCTATTTGATATCTAGTAATGTGTCGTAGAAATATATATGATAGGAATATTACATTATGTAACAAAGTCAAACTTGTTCATTTACTGTAGAATTATAGTTTTTTTCTTCAATATTACCCAATTAATGATGAGACATGGAGATCATCAATCTCAATATAATTGATCATACCTTTCATCCCACTCTTAAGTCAATTATTGTCAAAAACTCTTTTCGACTTAGGAACTCACTTTAGTCAAGGATTTCGATATCAAACTAAATGAATGAAACAAGTTATATTTCCTCACATCCTTGAATGATGAATCTTTTACTGACCATTCACAACTTTCATAGGATTATTATCATATCTGAATGGTGTTGTATTAGCGAGTTTTGTCAGAACAACATCAAAATCACCAAAGCATGAAGATCCTCGTATAAGGAACTGTGATGATCTCGAGTCAAATGACAAATTTCACCATTGAACATTAGATATTAACCACTGATAATAAAATAAACATTCAAGTAAAATCTCTATTGCATGTCTTTTATTTTCTTAACAAAACATTTATGTTCCCATTTATATGTCAGCAAATTTTTACTTGTAAGATTAGCTACTCCATAAGTGATAATTGTCACAGTACTGGTCTATTCGTAATAATGAGATTCAACTTATAACAACGGATGATTTAAATTTCAGTCATATGTAACTTGTATCTCACAATTACATCTCTTTGTGATTAACAAGTTATCAATATTTGAATCAAATGACACTATCAATTTAATTTATCAGAATAATAATTTAATTAAAAATAGATATGCCATAAATAAAAATGCATCAATCTTATTAAGCCCTTGTTTGATCCCCTTTTTTGGTAAAAATACATTTTAGAATAATATTTTATCAGAGAATAGAGGAAATCCCCCCAATGTCACCGAACTTTGCAGAAAATTCCCTTGGAGATCATCGAACTTCAATACGTCCCTGAATGATCATTGAACTTTGCAAAAAGTCCCTAGGAGATCACTAAACTAGTTATGTATGGGGTCCCAATTTGTAACGTTGAGTGACCTCTTTGGAGGACTTCGACAAAGTTCAGTGACCATTCAAAGATATTTTGAAGTTCGGTAACCTCTTGGAGGATTTCGATAAAGTTCAGTGACTATTTAAGGACGTATTGAAGTTTGGTGGCCTCTTAAAAAATTTTCTGCAAAATTTAGTGATCATTGAAGAATTTTGAAGTTGACCTCGTCAGGCATCTTTCGCAAAGTTCAAACATGACTAATATAAAAATTGTCTGGTCTGATTACCTGCAATCATAGGCCTTCTTCAGCCTACAAAACCCGGCCGCCTACAATGTATGACTATTAAAACATATATACTTGCACATGGAAGTCAAACAGTAATTACTATTCTTGTCTTCTATTGTTAGCATGATTCAGTAGACTAGATAGAATCGATTGAGAGTCCGACAGTTTTATGAGATCACATGATGAAAGTTTTGAGGATTAATCTGTAGAGGAAATCCTATGCAAATAGATTTAGCACATGTCCGTTTCCAATTTTTGGTCCAACAAGATTCAATTCTGTGACCGTTTCTTTGTAGCAGTGGATTCCAATAAGAGAAAGAAAATCAAACATTTCGTCTGTCTCCTCATGCAACGATTTGAAAAGCATTTAAAATAAGGTGCTGTGCTAGCAGTACTTATATGGTTGATTTTTTTTATTTTTTATTTTTTAGCTAGTGTAAACCCACAAGTGACCGACACTTGCGAGATGTCAAAAAGTAAGTAAATGTTATAGTGACAAATATATTTAGCCCCTGTATGATAGATATTTTTGAAAAACAAATGGGTATTTAAGTAGTAAATTTTGGGACAATGTGTGATTGAAAAGTAATGAAAAATTTTGTATTTACATGAAGAATATTTTATTGTGAGAATATGCAGTTGAAAATTCGTATGAGAAAACAGAATGAGAAAGAATGATTGTCAAATAAAGACTTAAATTATATAAATAATTTATATAATTGATTCCAAATTTATTCAGCTTAGATTGTTGTCTTAGACGATCTAATGAAACTTTGCAAATTTTCATTTTTTGCAAGTTGGTTTGTGTTGAGATTTTATCAATCCACTAGTAGTTATCAACTTGTTGACTATAATTTTTTGTCACAATACAAACAAGAGGTAATTTTCATTCATACATTCAATAGGTGGGTTACAGAGTTTATATAGGAAAAAAAACTCCTAATTTTGGATAATCACAAATTTGTAGCTAATTAATTGATTCTACACATAATTGCCTAATTCTATTCCCTTAAAATGATAAATTATATATAATTTATGTTTCCAGAAAAAGATTTCTAACAACTCACGCCAACACTCCCCCTCAAGTTGATGCATACAGGTCTCTGATGCCCAACTTGTCAAGTGAGTTGTGAAAGTCCTTGCTTGAAACTGCCTTTGTGAGTATGTCTGCTAGTTGATCCTCGAACTTTACAAAAGGGAAATGAATTGTCTTTGCTACCAAGTTTTCCTTGATGAAGTGTCGATCTATTTTCACATGTTTTGTTCTATCATGTTGAACCGGGTCATGAGATATGGCAATGGCAGCTTTGTTGTCACAGTATAGATCCATCTCAGTAATAGGAGCAAAACCAAGTTCAGTGAGCAGTTTTCTGATCCAGAGGAGTTCACAAAGTCCTTTTGCCATTCCATGAAACTCCGCTTCAGCACTCGATAATGATACCACTTTTTGCTTCTTACTTCTCCATGTAACGAGATTACCGCCCTACAAACATGAAGTAGCCTGAGGTAGACCTCCTATCTGAAATGTTCCCCGCCCAATCTGCATCTGTATAGCCATCAACTTTCAAGTGATCATTCTTTGAAAACATCAGTCCCCTCCCTGGTGAGGACTTTAGATATCGAAGTATTCGAGTTACAGCATCCATGTGGCCTTTGCTAGGGCTATGCATAAACTGGCTAACTACACTTACGGCATAGGCAATATCTGGACGAGTATGAGACAAGTATATAAGTTTGCCAACTAATTTTTGATTCCTCCCTTTATCCGTTGGCACTTGATCTGAACACTCACTCAGCTTAAGGTTTTGAGTGATAGGAGTATCTGCTGGTGTACATTCCAACATCCCCACCTCAGCCAGCAAGTCTAGCACATATTTTCTTTGGGATAGGAATATGCCTTATCTTGATCTAACCACTTCAATTCCCAGGAAATACTTGAGGCCTCCCAAGTTCTTTATCTCGAACTCAGACGCCAGCTGTTTCTGAATTCTGGATATCTCTTCTTTATCATCCCCTGTGATAATCATGTCATCCACATACACTATCAATGCAGTTACTTTGCCTCCATTATGCTTAAGAAAGAGTGTATGGTCTGTGTCCCTCTGTTTGAACCCATATTTCTTCATTGCCACACTAAATCGTCCGAACCATGCTCGAGGTGACTGCTTCAAGCCATATAATCCTCGCTGCAATTTACACACGACATTTTGTGAAGACCCTGTATAGCCCGGAGGGAGGTCCATATAGACTTCTTCAAGGTCGCCATGAAGAAATGCATTCTTCACATCAAGCTGATGTAGTGGCCAGTCAAGATTAGCAGCGAGGGACAATAGTATTCTAACAGTGTTTAGTTTAGCAATTGGTGAAAACGTCTCTTGGTAGTCTATCCCATATGTCTGTGTATACCCCTTCACGACTATCCTTGCTTTGTACCACTCAATGGATCCATTTGCCTTGTGTTTGATGAAAAATAACCATCTGCATCCTACTGTCTTCTTTCCTTCAGGTAATGGAACTAGTATTCACGTGTTATTCCTTACTAGTGCCTCCATCTCATCTTTTATTGCCTGAGCCCATTTGGAATCTGATAAGGCATCCTGAATTTCTGTTGGAACATGATTAGAAGAGAGAACATGTACAAAAGCTTTCAGTGGATCAGATAACTTCGTGGTGGATACATAGTTGGCAACTGGATATCTTGATCTTCATTTTTCAATGTCTGGAGAGTATCTGCTTGGCGGTTTGCCTCGATTATGCCTGAAAGGTAAATTATAGCCACCAGGAGTATCTAAATTGCTTATATGTGAAGGAGTGCTTACCTCAGAGATATTCTCAGGAGATGGGCCTGCGGATACTGAAGAGAAAGGGGGCTTTGGTTCGGTGGAGTTTGGTTCAGCTTCTACAGTTGGTTCCGGATCTTGAGTCATATCATTCCTTAAGTCAATATCTATCGGAGTTGTCTCTATCTCAGTATTATTTGACCACTCAAACTTCGACCAATTCAACTCTTCATCCCTTGTCTCCCCCTGAAGAGGAGAATTGGATGTTGGAGAAAAAAATGTGTCAGACTCCGAGAAGGTAACATCCATAGTTACATAGGTCCGTTTGGAGGATGGATCATAGCACCGATAGCCCTTTTGATGTGTAGCATATCCCACAAAAAGACATCGGAGAGCACATGGGTCAAGTTTTGTCCATTAATTCTTGTGAAGATGTACATAGGCCACACAACCAAATACTTGAGGAGAGAGCATTAGAGTTGGTGGTAGAGCAACATGGGATGATAGGACCTGGAGTGGAGTCTTAAAATTTAAGACTTTAGAGG
The DNA here is from genome assembly GCF_002742605.1 of Olea europaea var. sylvestris. Classification (NCBI taxonomy): domain Eukaryota; kingdom Viridiplantae; phylum Streptophyta; class Magnoliopsida; order Lamiales; family Oleaceae; genus Olea; species Olea europaea. Next base: position 97,653 of record NW_019227832.1, read on the forward strand.
GCATCCGATTGAGTAAGTATACAGCTGTGGACACTGCATCAGGCCAGTAACAGTTTGGAACATAGGTTCCATGAAGGAGAGCTCTTGCAATTTCAAGACTATGTCGATTTTTTCGTTCAGCAACGCCGTTTTGTTGAGGGGTTTGAGGGCAAGACGTCTCATGAATGAGACCGTGTTGTTCAAAGTAAGTGCGAAACCGTTGGTTGATAAATTCACCACCATTATCAGAACGAAGAACTCTTAGTTTGGCAGAGAACTGAGTTTGAATCATGGCATGGAATAACTGAAATACTTTGAACACTTCATCTTTATTTTTTAGTAGATAGAGCCAGGTCATGCGAGTGCAGTCATCAATAAATGTAACAAACCAACGAACCCCAAACCTTGTAGCAATAGGTAAAGGGCCCCACACATCAGAATGTACTAGGAAAAAAGGAATACTACTTTTATTCATGCTTGATTGATAAGAAGTGCATTGACTTTTTGCTAAAATGCAGGTATTACATTTAAAATCAGAAACTTCCTTATTCGAAAAAAGGCTAGGTAATAAATGCTTTAAATAACCGAACGATGGATGCCCAAGACGACGATGCCACATCCAAATCTGTCGTTCCTTCACATTACTCTGAACATGATGAGTGCGACCGACACTGAAATCCTCCATGTAGTATAACCCCTCTCTCTTAGTACCACGCCCAAGTATCTCCTTGGTGAGAATATCCTGAAGAAGACAAAAGGTTGGATAAATAAATACCACGCAATTTAATTTAGCCGTCACTTGGCTTACAGACAATAATTTATGTGAGAGTGATGGAACAAGTAAAGTGTGGGATAAATGTAGAGAGGGAGATAAAGATACAGAGCCAGCCCCGGTGACTGGGGTGGTCAGTTGCCCCGGAGTCAAGTAACCATAAATTATTCTTGTCACTGGAGGATGTAACACAAGTTGAACCAAAATTACCTAGTTCTGATGAAGGGTCCGTATCCTAAAAATAATCATTTTCAGGAATCAAAGATAGTTGAGAGTCAGATGTTGCCACGGCTGCCTTGCCTATTCGCTTATTGGTGTCCGTCCCATTTTTGTTCTTTTTTTCCTACAACTCATGCCACCAATCGGGGTATCCATTAAGTTTAAAGCAGTTTTCTCGTGCGTGCTTGTTATTTCCACAGTATGAACACTTAATTTCCTCATCCAAACCCTTTAACTTATTTGACCCACTTTTATTTGGGCCTCCACCACTTTTATTTGGGTCTTCCTTTAAAGAATTTATTCCAGCAACAGCAAATGATCCCATCTTCATGCCTTTGGTTGCCAAGATCGCTCCAGGAAGACCATTGTCGGAGTCTGTAGAAACCATGACTGCTTGTCGCAGTGCCTCACGACGGATGTACGCATACGCCTGCTCAACGGTAGGAAATGGGTCCATCTGCAAAACTCCACTACGGATGCTATCGAGACGTTCATCGAGCCCATCAAGGAAGGTGTAAACTCTGTCTTCCTGGGTCAAATTATTGAAGTGGCGGATGTCAGCGGCACACTTCATTGGATTTGGGCGACGGAAGTCAATTTCGCGCCACAACCCCTGCAATTCAGTGTAATATTTCTCCACAGATCCGCCTGCTTGTCTTAGGCGACTCACCCTTCGTCGAAGATCATAGACTTGGGATTTATCATTCCCATCAAAGTATATAGTGGCAATAGCATCCCAAACTTCCTTAGCAGTGTGGAAACGAATGAAATTGCCAATCAGAACAGGGTCCAACGAATTGATAATCCATCCCTTGACAATGGCATTCTCAGTTCACCATTTTCGGAAGGAGGGATCAGTTGGTAGGGGTGGAGGTGTATCTCCATTAATGTAACCCAGTTTATCTTTCCCGAAAATATACATTTCCATAACCTGGGACCATAGGCCATAGTTTGTATCATTCAGTTTGATACCAATCTGGGGCAAATTTTCAATCTGTAGGGCTGATATGTGTGTCTTGGTTAAGGCTTCAGAAATTTTGGTGGAAATATCTGTAAGTATAGCATCAGAATTAGGTGAAGATTGGCTAGGATCGATGATGAAGTTGGGGTCTTCCATGTGTTTGTGAAAATGTTCACAAGAATCGGGCTACAAATAACTTGGAGAAGAGGAACCAGGGCCGTGTGTCCTGCTCTGATACCATGTCACAATACACACAAGAGGTAATTTTCATTCATACATTCAATAGGTGGGTTACAGAGTTTATATAGGAAAAAAAAACTCCTAAGTTTGGATAATCACAAATCTGTAGCTAATTAATTGATTCTACACATAATTGCCTAATTCTATTCTCTTAAAATGATACAATTATATATGATTTATGTTTCCAGAAAAAGATTTCTAACAACTCACGCCAACATTTTTCCCATATTTTCTAAATGTATAATTAATCTAAAGTATATGGTTAGTTGTATTTATTAATAATCCACCATAAATGCAGTCATAAACAGATACCTTTCTCCCTAGTGAATTTGTTCTGTAAGAGTTGTCCGAAAGGAAATGGAAGTTGTACCCAGAACCACCTGGAAGAAAACTCTTCTAGTTCTGAACTGCATACTACTAACTGTAGGCAACTGTGGCGGCCCTTTGATCATCCGCCTCTACTTCATCCGCGGTGGCAAAAGAATCTGGTTATCAAGCTGGATACAAACCGCCGGCTTCCCAATAATTCTCATCCCTCTCTTTGTATCCTACATGGCCGCCGGCAGCGTCCCATCTATTGCGCCACCTCCACTGCGACCACCGAGCTTTTCTTGATGAAAACTCGGGTGCTCATCGCCTCGGCAATTATTGGTAACTGTTTAAGCTGTTAGAAAAGATTCACATTTATTCATTTTGTTTCTAATCCTGTTGATCATCTCGTTATGCTGTCCAAATTACATTACGGTAATTTTGTCCAATTGTTCGAAGCAGGGACTTATACTCCGAAACAATGGTTTGGTCATATTTATTTATTAAAATTTGGTTTTGTACAGGTGTTATAACAGGCCTCAGTAACTATTTCTATGGCTACGGCCTAGCTCGTCTCCCTGTTTCGACGTCTTCCCTTCTAGTTGCCACACAGTTGGCTTTCACGGCTGGCTTTGCTTTCCTTCTTGTTAAGCAAAAATTTACAGCTTTTTCGACGAACGCTATTGTTCTGTTGACGCTTGGGGCGGCGGTTTTGGCTCTTCATACGAGTAGTGACAGACCGGAAGGCGAGTCGAAAAAGGAGTATGTGTTAGGGTTTGTGTTTGTGTTCACGCTTGCGGGGGCAGCTTTGGCTGGGTTTATTATGCCATTTTTAGAGTTGACGTACTTGAAGGCAAAACAGGCTGTTACATATAGGTTGGTTTTGGAGATTCAATTGGTTATGTGTTTCTTTGCTACTGTATTTTCCACAGTCGGGATGATCATTAACAAGGACTTCCAGGTTTTCTTTCTAGCTATTTCCGTCTTTCTTTAAATTACTTTATCTAAAAGTTTAAATTTAAAATAAAGGTGTCAGAACAGACAATAGAAATCGTCCATTTTTAAGTGGAGAAAAAGTTGAAAAAATGTCGCATGTGATGGGTAGAGTAGACCATAGGTTTGAGGAGAGAAACAGTTGGATTAGGCCGGGCCACCCCACAAGTCTATAGCAGGCTGCGTGAGTTAACACCTCTAATTTATTAGATAGATACAAATTTATTTATTTAATTTTTTTTTTTTTCAATTTTATCATAGCAAATACATTTTTTCTCTTTTAAATTAAAAGTCCAACGTGTTCACAAATTTCATAAATATGCGATGACAAGACTTGAATTCACATCTTTCATAAAAGTTATGATATAGTGATTTCATCTATAAGCTTATAGTGTTAGAGAATGACACATTTTTTCTTATGAATTATCTTTAACAAGAACAATTATTGGAGCCGAAAAGATTATGCTTATTTCAATGTTTAATATAATTATGTCGTTATCTAGTTGTAAGTGAGTGATAACGATAGTGATTCATTTTTAACATTTTTCAACTTTATAGGCTATAATACTTTTCTTCGCCAAACATTTAAAAAAAATTAAAATAATCATGTAATTTAATCAACTAAATTAGTAAGTCAAAGCAAGCAAGATTACCCAACTGATTGGATGGATTTCGTTTGTTTTACTAATTTAATCTACTTGTGTATTTACTATATTGATAACGATAGAAACTAATTTAGAAAAAGTCAAGCCTATTATCTTTGGATCAACTCAAATTTTGATTTAAAATAGACATTTATGACAGATTCCTCCAGCCCGGTTTCAGAAACCCCTTCTATATCCCTTTTGATGGGAATTAAAATTAGTTCATGTTTGGACTCCATTAATTTCAAAACGTATTTTTTTAACCATACATTCTCCAATAAAGTAATATTACACATAAATCTAAAATTTTTCTTTCTTTTTTAACCGCACATTTTTCAAAAATTTACTATAATAAAATATATTTTTCTCAAAAACTAATTATAATGGAGCTCAAATTGTTGGGTTTGTAACCCAAAGTTTGTTTTTGCTTCACATTTTTGGGCCATTGGACTTCAAGATCTCGAGCTAGGGTTCAACTGGATGTGAAAAGTCGGGTTGACGGCACATTGAGTAATGCTAGATGATGGCTCGAGCGAAGGGGGACGTTTTCGGAGTAGAAAGTTTTCATTCGCTTTTTGCCCCCCTGCCGCTCGAGCTACAAGGGGCCTTGCTCAAGCGACGCTCGAACAATAGGCGAGTGAAGTTCCGCCGATTTTTCCGGTTTACGCAGTTTTTAACCTAGTTTCCATCTTCAACTCTAATTCTAGGGTTTCAACTAGTGTACTATAAATATAGGTCTCCTCTTTCAGTTTTGTTGAAGCAGTATTGCTGAGTTTTGAATTTTCACTCCATATTGTTGATTAATAAACATCGTTCCTCTGTATTTATCCTATTTTCTTTTTTACATATAATCATGCTTCATCTTTATGATCTTGTTACATATTTCATACAACGTCATTAATCTCAATTCTTGCATCGCTTTTGGGACCAACACAAATAGGGGCTAAATTTTAAGTAAATTTTAATAAAAGTTGATAAAATTATGTGGGACTGAAGGGACACGTGTAAGCCGGGCTAATCCCTGGCATGTCTCGCCAGAAAATCTTGAGGCCCAGCCCTGAATTACAGATATTACAAATTATTCTTTTTTTATTTTTTGTTCAAAAATTTTAGGTCCCCTAAAGCTATGTTTAGCACAAACCATTTTTTACACCTCTAGAGCCACTGGATAATGCTAGAGGGTGTTTTTCTTCTTATTACTTTCTGTATCTTCTGTGCGGATTAGTTAATCTAACAATCTCTTTGTACTGTGCACGTATATTAGTACAGTGCCAAGGCCACAGAATTGGATTTCAATTGAGATTCCTATTTGCATTTGGATTTTATTTGAAATTCTTGTTGTAAATATATTAGAATTTTTTAATCTCTATAAATAGAGATAGATGGAGCCAAAAATCCTACTCACGACAACCCATAATAACTTTTTCATAAATGTTTAAATTTAGTGAGAGAGAGAAATTAATATTTTTTGTTTATTCATATGCTCAGTTTGAAATTAATTTTTTCATTTAATTAAAAGAAAATTCCAACCCATTAATATAGTCTTGATTTTAGAGAATACTATAGAAAACTTGAAGGTTGAAAACATCAATTTCTTGTACATAAAAGTTGAGAGCTTGTGATCCAAAAAGTGGACGTTCGTGATTCATATTCAATTCATAAATTAATCATCGAATTTAGGTAAAAATTATATTTTTTTTATTCCTAATATAACATACATATGAACATTTAGACGATCTTACAAGGAAATTTTAAAATAATAATAATAATAATAATAATAATAATAATAATAATAATAATAATAATAATAATAATAATAATAATAATAATTTCAATCTAAGCTAGATTAATTAAACCCAAAAAATAAAAAAATAAAAAAATCAAAGTAAACAAATTAGTTCCCGATGATGATGCCAAAAATATGATCTCATGATACCACAAGTGTATGAATCGTGACAAGTAATAAAATAAATTTTGAGTCCAAGTATTGTACCCACAAGATCTAAGTATTTACTACTAATTTTATCCTAATCTATCTTCAATCTAAATTAATTTTGCAACCAATTACTAAGTCGAGAGTTCATGTTTCTAACTAAACTATGCAATAAGTCTAATGGATGAAAGCTTAAAAAGTTTGTGAAGAGAATTTAGGATTCAGTAGTTTGAAATTTTGATTCACTTCGCTTGTTTAACATTTATTCAATCCAAATTCATTCAACCCATTTTTCATATGTATTAACAATCAAATTAATCAATTTTAGTTAGTAATCTCTCTCGAGAAAAACTAACCCTATTTACATGTCCGAATTTAGTATATTTATATATAAATTCATACACATGTTGAAGAATTTGATTTTAATAATTCAATTATGATTGAATAAATTATAAATGTATCCCTCGATTTTTTATTAAAATTGAATGGTCATCAATTAGGCAAAAAAAAAAAAAAAAATAGTTAAACAGTTTGATTATGTAAACACAATGATGAAAAAAATTGGATGTACTTTCAAAGTATGAATCAAGTATAAGAAAACCTAAAATCTGGCCCTATGTTCACTTTATTACCGGTTTTCCTCCATCAATCGATTCCCTATCTCTTTACACTCAAAAGCATTAACAACTGAATAATCATAGTGACTCAACAAATAATAAAACTATCGATGTAAAAAATTATTTAACAACAATAGAACTTCAAAACTTAATATAAAAATTTTTGAATGTGATACTATTGAGGTAAAAAATTCCTATTTCAAAAAAAAAAAAAATTAAAAAATGAAATAATAGTCAGCATATAGAGGTTTGAATCACTACATTTTAAATAGAATACTAAGACTTACTATGTTATCACAACCCAAAAGGCTCAAACGGTCAATTTGATTTCTCTAAAGCTCAAACTGTTGGAAATTACTTTGTCATACCAGCGAAAATAATTTCTACATCGTTAATGTTCTAATTTATTCAAACAAAGTTGTAGTGAAATACATTTATTTAGTTGATTAAATCCGTTTCTTGTTCCGACCTTGCTTGTGGCATGCATTATGTCTCTAATCTTGTTTTCAAAGATTTGACTGCATCGACGGATGGTTTAGACAAGCTAAAGGCCAAATTTTATTATCTTAATTTGGACCTCAACTAGATGAGCCTAGCCAAGTCAGTTCAAGTCCGAACATTTTATGTAAAGCCCGTGTAGTATTTTTCTTTTCTAAGAGTAAAGTGATTGATTTCAAGCACGAATTAATTATTTTACCAAAAGAAAAATTCGTCATGGTCAAAGCAGGTTGCCTTGGAGGTGAATTCGGTACTTAGTTGATATCTATTATCGGCGCACAGCACGTGTCAGGTTCATTAGGGTAATTCGGGACGGATAATTCGGGTGTGTGTGTGTGTGGACTGTGGAAATATATATGTATATGAATTTATAAGAGATTAGAAACATATTCTTATTTTGAATATTATAGTGTGTAAATGAGTTGCTACATTTTTAAGCCCATTTATTAAATTGGTCCAGAATAACTTGCCCAAGAAACCGAGTCCTTTTGATCCAATTAACTGAAGTTTCTGGAATAGATTAAAAGCGTGTTTATGTTCTGTGCATTGCTGCGTTTTAAATGGATGGCTGACACTTGGTGAAATCTGGACCGTTGGATCAGCGATTAATCATATTCCTTTTAAATTGAATTCTTCGTTCTAGGGTTAGGGCAGTGGTTTTGTTTTCTTCATTCCTCTCTCGTCTCCTTCGTGCTTTCATCTTCGAGAGTCTCTGTAAATTCATCTTCTTGATGATTTTAATAATCTCTTTATGAGATTATAATATACTGAGTGTTGAGTACTCTTTGTGAGTAATTTGTATAGAGAGAAATTAGAGTTTGAGAGGTTATTTGTGTTCGAACCTTTGTGATTTAGATCTGTAATATTCTTGTCCATTTTAGGGGCTTTCTTAGTGGATTCGAGCTAAATCCCTAAGGATGCTGAACGGGGATTAGGCGTTAACAGCGGTCGTCGAACCTCGGGGCTACGGCCGAAAAATCTTGTGTTCTTATTTTTGCAATTTTACTTTCCGTTTTCAAAACCAAAGTCGTCTTTAATATAAAAGGTTGATGTATCTGGGACCTGCAGTGGTATCAGAGCTTAGGAAAATCGTTTAATATGAACTGTGTTCGAAGAAAATCTCAGATCTGATTTTTACTTTTCTGCTCTTGAAAATTTTTGGGGTTTTTCAAAAGAAAAATATAAGAAACTAGTTCTTGGTGCTTTCTGAGTATTCTGCTTTTATATACTTGCAGTATTTGTGAAATCCTGGTACTTTAAACGCCTAGAAAAACCTAGGGTTTCTTCAAATCTCCCCTAACTCTATCTCTGTTTAGGGGTCCTTGAGAGAACCCTAGAAACTTTGGGATTGGGGCTTCGATTCAAGAAACTGAACTTTTTTCTAAAATTTTAAAAATACGTTTTTCTGATTCTATAGTTAGTATGCTGTATATACTGTTATTTGTAACTGATACTCGAATGTTGGTGTATTCAGAAACTATAATTTTTTCTTTTAGCCTGAGATTAATCTTCTTCGAAGGTACATCTGTTCCTTTCTTTTTAAACTTGTAGCTTACTGTGTGTAAGTCTATATGTCTTTGTGACTTACTGTTGAATGTTAAACAACCTGTAAAAATTAGAATCACTTCCTGACAAATATTACTGTTATATATGCTACTGTCTTGAACTTTTTGAATCAGTTTAATAAACCTACATAACTGCATATTGATTCATCTAATATTGTAAAGTGATATCTGTATATGTAAATTACATGTATTGAGTACACATTGCTATTTGAGTATAAACATATGTGAAATAATCAATCTGTTAGTGTTGTTTCTCTCTCAAATCATAAGCTCCTGTATAAAATAAATTGATCTGTGTGATATTTTAACTTGATTCTGAAACTCTCGAGAACAATTGTTACACTCTTGCACACTATGGCCACCAAAATTGATGTTCCTATGTGGGATGGCAAATGAGACTTTGGTCTCTGGCGCAAAAAAATAAAAGCACTCTTAATGCAATTAAAATGTGTGAAATCAATCGATGAGTCTTGGCATGCAACCCTAAGTGAAGCTAGGAGAACTGAACAAGATGAATTGGCATGGAGTACCTTATTTTTCCACTTATCTGATTCTGTGATTAGGAAGCTAGATGATACTGATACTGCAGCTGAATTGTGGGAAGCCCTAGAGAAACAATATCTGATTAAAACCCTACCAAATAAGTGTTTTCTATGGAAACAATTTTTCAGCCATAAGTTTGACCCTAGTGTTGACTTAGAAGAGAATATGGATAGGTTCAATAAGATCACACAAGACCTTATAAACTGTGGTGAGAAAATCTCAAGTGATCAAAAGGTAGATTGTCTGTTTAATGCACTGGGTGATAGATATAAGGACATAAGGGATGCCCTAGAATATGGTAGGGATGATCTAACTGTTGATATAATACATAATTCCCTAAAGAATAGGGAACTCGAGTTAAGATCAGAACATAAAGAAGCTCTTAGTGTTGAAACTTCTTTGCCTAACCCTAGGACTAAGTCTAAAGGGGTTAGTAATTTTAGTCAGGGTAATAGAAGTAAGAATTTTCAGAAGAAAAAATGGGGTAATAATAGGGCAAAAGATAAGAAAAATAATAAATGATATGATAAGAATAGGAAATGCTACTATTGTGGTAAACCTGGACATTTTATCAAAGATTGCTTTAAAAATGCTAAAGATCAAAGAAATGGATCTAATCATAGTGATGGTCCTTTTGCTAATACTGCTTCTTATAAAGAAGCAGGGGTAAACATTGGTGTTGCCTATGTCTCCTCATATGAAAGAACAAGTGAAGACTGGGATCTTGATTCTAGTTGGTCTTTTCATATGTGTCCAAACCTTAGCTGTTTTTCTGATTTTTCAAATCTAAATGAAGGTTTTGTAAAACAAGGAAATAATGAGTCCTGTGAAGTGAAAGGGATTGAAAACATTATGTTAAAACTTGAAAGTAATCAAACATTACTTTTAAAAGATACAAGATATGTCCCTGCCTTGAAAAGGAATCTTATTTCATTAGGAGCTCTAGATGATGAAGATTATAAAATTGAAATTAATAAGGGTTTAACAAAGATAAAGAAAAATCAGAACCTTATCATTAATACATCTAAAACAAATGGAATTTATTTGATAAGTGCTAAGTGTGTGTCTCCTAATAATGATGTGAACTTAGTGACTCAATATGATAATTCAGAACTGTGGCATAGGAGACTTGGACATCTTGGGGAGAAGGGATTAAAACTTCTTTCAAAAGAAGGTGTCTCCGGAAAAGACAAAGTTCTTTTAGGTAAACAGAATAGAATGCCATTTAGTACAGACATACTTAAATTCTAGAATACTCTTGATTATATACAAGTTGATTTATGGAGGCCTGCACCTGTGTGCACTGCTTCAGGCTACAGATATTATCTCCTAATAATAGATGATTTTTCCAGAAAGGTATGGATCCTCTTATTAAGAAATAAATCAGATGCTTTCATAACCTTTAAAAATTGGAAAATCATGGTAGAAAACCAAACTGATAGACAGATAAAAACATTAAGAACAGACAATGGTCTAGAATTCTGCAATGTTGAATTTGATCAATTCTGTAGCATTAATGGAATACAGAGACACATAATTGTTGTCTATACTCCCATCAAAATGGAATTGCTGAGAGGATGAATATGACACTTATTGAAAGAACTAGATGCATGCTAATAAGTTCTAGTCTACCCAAAATATTCTGGGGAGAAGCTATTAAGATAGTCTGTTACCTTATAAATAGAAGTTCTTCAAGTTCTGTAGACTATCAAATACCTGAAAAACTTTAGACATGATCCATGCCAAATTATTCCTATCTAAAAACTTTTGGTTGTGCAGCCTATTCACACCAAACTGGTTCGAAATTAGATCCCAGGTCCAGTAAGTGTGTGTTTCTAGGGTATGGGAAAGGAGTTAAAGGTTACAGATTGTGGTTGAAAGAAATTAGAGGCTATAAGGTCATAATAAGTAGATCAGTTATTTTTAATGAAGAAGATTTCCCTTGTCTTAGTGACAACAATATAGAAGAATTAAACGATAAAGACTTTGTGTCTACCAGTATTGAAATTGATATCCAAGATGATCAAAATCAAACTCAAATTGAGGTGGAGCAACCTCTAGAACAGACCCAAGTTATAACTGATGAAAACTTAGATGACAACCAAACTTTTAACCCTACTACTGATCTGCAAGATTATCAACTTGCTAGAGACAAGGAAAGGAGAGTAAGTAGAACCCCTTCTAGATTTTTACAAGCAGACTATGTATCTAAACATATTGAATCTGAAACCCTAAGTTCTGAACCATCCTCCTTTGAAGAAGCTGTTTCTTGTAAAGATTCAGCAAGATGGCTTGCTACAATGCAAGAAGAAATGGACTCTCTAAATAAGAATCATACATGGGATTTGGTAGAAAAACCTATTGACTGCAAACTGGTAGACTGCAAATGGGTGTATAAAATAAAAGAAAGTGATTTGAAAGGAGGCAATAATAGATATAAGGCAAGATTAGTAACTGAGGATTTCACACAAAGAGAAGGAATTGACTATAATGACATATTTTCACCTGTTGTTAAATACACATCAATTAGGATTCTATTTGCTTTAGTAGCACAATTTGACTTAAAATTAGAACAATTGGATGTGAAAACCGCTTTTCTCTATAGAACATTAGATAAAACAATATATATGTCTCAACCTAAGGGATTTAAAAATAAAAGGAATAGAAACTTAGTGTGTTTACTGAAGAAATCCCTTTATAGCCTGAAACAAGCTCCTAGGCAATAGTATAGGAGATTTGACAGTTTTATACAAAGCATTGGTTTTAATAAATCTGAATATGATTCATGTTTTTATTTCAAGTGTGTGGGAAATTCTGATTTTTCTATTTACTTCTATATGTAGACGATATGCTTCTTGCTGGTCATGATAAAGTTGCAATTGATTCCTTAAAAGGAAAACCTAAATGTGAATTTGAAGTGAAGGATCTAGGACCTGTTAGAAAAATATTAGGAATGGAAATAAAAAGAAATAGAATAGATGGAAAATTATTTTTAACTCAAGAATCCTAAATACAAAAGGTAGTTAAAAGGTTTTCACTACATGAATCAAAATCAGTTAGCCTCCCTTTATCTGCTTGTCTGAAGTTGTCTGTTAAACATTCACCCAAAACTGAAGATGAATATAATAGAATGGCAAATGTGCCTTATGCAAATGCAGTAGGATCTGTCATGTATGTTATGGTCTGCTCTATACCAGATGTTGCCTTTACTGTAAGTGTTTTAAGTAGATTTATGAGCAATCCAGGGGAAACACACTGGGAAGCTATGAAACATTTAATCAGATATCTAAAAGGTACTCAGAATTTAGGACTTATGTTTAAATCTGATAAAAATGGTCTTACACTAAAAGGGTATGTTGATTCTGATTTTGCTGGAAATTTAGACAATAGAAAATCTACCACTGCATATTTTTATGTAATAAATAACACCTGCGTGAGTTGGAAGTCTTAGTTTCAAAAATTAGTTGTCTTATCATCCACTAAAGCTGAGCACATTGCAGCCACAGAAGCTGTAAAAGAAGGTCTGTGGGTAAACGGTCTATTAAATGAATTGGGGTTTATAGAAAATATGGTGGAGCTTTGTTTAGATAATCAAAGTGTTATTTTTTTTAAGTAAAAATCCAGTGTTTTATGATAGAACCAAACACATAGATGTTAAGTTTCACTTCATTGGGGATATAATTGAAAAGGATGATATAAAACTGGTAAAAATATCCACTAAAGTAAATCCAGTAGATGCAAGCACAAAGGTAACACCATTGAATAAATTTCAAGATTCTTTGAAGTTATTGAATCTTGAAACTAACTAGTTTTTTGTTTTTTGACAGGTTTAACTGAGCATATGAACTGAGGTGAAGTTTGAGTCCACTATTGAGAGTCATAAAAATGAAGCAAAGGTGGAGATTGTAAATTGGTTGCTACATTTTTAAGCCCATTTATTAAATTGGTCCAGAATAACCAACCTAAGAAACCGGGTCCTTTTGATCCAATTAATTGAAGTTTCTGGAATAGATTAAAAGTGTGTTTATGTTCTGTGCATTGATACATTTTAAATGGATGGCTGACACTTGATAAAATCTGTACCGTTGGATCAGCGATTGATCGTATTCCTTTTAAATTGAATTCTTCGTTCTAGGGTTAGGGCAGCGGTTTTGTTTTCTTCATTCCTCTCTCGTCTCCTTCGTGCTTTCATCTTTGAGAGTCTCTATAAATTCATCTTCTTAATGATTTTAGTAATCTTTTTGTGAGATTATAATATACTGAATGTTGAGTACTCTTTGTGAGTAATTTGTATAAAGAGAAATTAGAGTTTGAGAGATTATTTGTGTTCGAATATTTGTGGTTTAGATCTGTAACATTCTTGCTCATTTTAGGGGCTTTCTTAGTGGATTCGAGCTAAATTCTTAGGGATGCTCAACGGGGATTAGGTGTTAACAGCGGTCGCCGAACCTCGGGGCCACGACCGAAAAATCTTGTGTTCTTATTTTTGCAATTTTACTTTTTGTTTTCAAAACCAAAGTCGTCTTTAATATAAAAGGTTGATGTATCTGGGACCTACATAGTGGTTAGGATAGTGAGGCATTCTAACTAAAAGAAATTTGAGAGTTCTGAGTTTTAATCAGTTTCTTCAATATTAGTCAGTTAAAAGCACAGATTTTCCCAACTCTCACCTTCATCTCCTGTCTCTCTTTCCCACGCCTTTCTATCCCTCTCTCTCATTCTTTTTTCTTTCATACTTTACACCAAAAATTACACAAATACAAATTTAAACTGCTGGTTTTGCAAGATAAACTAAGAAGTTGGTACTCCGGGGATGTCAGGATCAAAGGAAAATTTTCATCTACTTCTCCTGAGAATTTCCAGTTAAAATACTCATCTGTGCAAGTGGTTAGTCCTTTACAATATTATATAATTTCTCAATAATATACATGAAATTCTGATTGACATATGGTTCCTACATCAAATGAAATGAGATATTCATTTGGGCTTCTCAAAAATGTATAAGCGTACTCAATTCATCACCGACTACTCTCAATGAAATGGAGGCATAGAATGTTGCATAAAAAAATTACAAATAGAATAAAGTAAAAATGCAATAAATCAAGTCAATTCAATTGTCCATTTAGCAAAAATTATCTTTAATTAAAATGTAAACGTTCAAAGCAATAAGATTTCAAGCGCTACAAATAAAAGTCACTTTAGAACAATTGACAGAAATATATGATGATCTTAATCATTTAGAAATACTAAAGTTTATCTTTTGACATTATGAATTTTGAGTTCTTGTTTGACATGATTATTTGGTGCAATATATATCAATTATTGATAAAAGTAAGCTAAATACTGTAAATTGAGGATATCTCTACTAATGCTATAATTAATAACTTGAAAGTGTTCTTTTTTTTTTTTTTTAAATATATCAAGAAATTGAATTTGAATCTGCAAATGAAAGTTGAACATACATTTAATGAAAAACGCATTATTCATGAAAGAAGAACTTGGATGAAAATTTCAATGATGAGATAACACATTCAACTGAAAAATCTTCCAGAAATGATTATTTCTTATATATATTGATGATGCTCATTTTTCATTTAAGTTAAGGTTTGAACAATTTCAAAAAATTGAATTTTTTGTATTCTTAAAAATTGAAGATCGCTGATGATAATTCTTTGAAATGTTAGTATGATAAGTTTGAAGAATCTTTGAAACACGGATATAAATTCTAATAATATGGGTAAAAGTTTAGGGTTGTTTGAAATAATGGTCTGTCTAGTTCTTTGAGATTATTGTTAGAAGGATGGATACATATTAGTCAAGTTTTCCTTTTTTTTTTTCTTTATTAAGCAGTCTCTGAATTTAAGAAAATGTGACTGACCGCATGAATCATATAGGTATTTGGTAAATAAATTCATGTAGCAAATTGATCACCAAAACCAAACAAAGGAAGATTAAGTGGATAATCAATTATCACAAGGTTGGAGGAAGGGCTTGACACTATATTCACGCATCAATTTGAGGACGGAAATATTTTAGTACTCCTAGAGTATAAAGTAATTGACATATATATTATATGATTGAGATTTAACTATTTAATTGGGATTCATACATGAATCAATAATACACATGTTGATTAAATAATGTCAGGGAGTATTCAATTTTCATGTTCGAGGGGAGTACTAGAGATTTTCTACACAATCGAAAATATTTCCATTTCTTAATTGCTTTTCCACAATATTATGGGTTAATTTCACAAATTTTTACTCTACTTCGCAATTATTGTCACCTTGGCCACTGAACTTTAATTTATTTTTTTTACACTAAACTTATAATGTGTCGAAAAAACCAACCAATTAATCAGCCATCTATTACTTTAGTGAAAAATACGTTCTAGTGTAAATCTCATACTCACGTGCAAAATTGCTACACAATATATTTTAGGCGTAAATAAAATGTCTTGGTACAGTTCTGAGAGTAATTTTTTTTTTTAGGTTCAAGGGAATGTTAGGTCCTATTATTCAGGACCTTATAACATTTGATGCCTTATATAACTAGTGGCTTACTTCTATTTTACATGTTGGAGTACATAATTATTTATAGGTTCTTCCAAACATTAATATAACTTGACTCTAACAATTAATGAAATACTTGTAACGTACATGTAAATTGACGAGTATCTTCTATGTGAACATAAGTTGCATTTGATTTATTTGCCAACCAAATAATTCAATGAATATATGGATGCATGTGTCAACCAATTAAATCAAAGTAAAAGGGCACATCCTCTATTAGTATAAATATAGTTCGGATAATCATTCCACAATATGATTTTCTTCTCATCGAATTTTTTTATATGAGGCGTTTATATTGACTGTGGTATTGTTTACTGGACAACATTTCATTTGTCTTGCAATTTTTCAATATTTGTGGATTGTCCCACATTTCCGCCTTTTTTTCGTTGCATTCTTATATTTAACATTCTAGCAATTAAAATATTTTTATCTTGATTACGATTTTCATCCAAAAGTTCCATTGGAATGACATAGAATGAATATTTGTTCCTCATTTCAATGCACACTTAAAAATTATTGAATTAAACTCCTTGAACAAGGTTGAAGATGTAGGGAATTTACTTAAACATGCACAGCGGAATTTAACAAGTTTCAATTCCCATTCATGATTCAACTTTGTATTTAGATAAAAACTGTGATAAGAAATATACCTTTTCTTGTAATTTGCAAACTCCTTCGCGTTGTTCCTTTCCAGCAGCTTGAATTTGCCTCCCACAGCTGTCCAATTGTCCAGCCTCCAATGAAATCTACACAGAGAATAGACTTCAACTGCTAGGGTTTCTCTCTTGTGCCAGCAAGAATAATGAAAACCTTATGGACTTCAAACCCTAGCTGTATATATATATATAAACCCAAACGGACCCGGCCCGGTCCGGTCCAATATTTAATTAATCCAATTAATTAAATCCGGTCCGTGAATTAATTAATCCAATTAATTAATTCGGGATTATAAATAACAAATTCAATTAATTAATTTATCCAACGATTGTTAAATTAACCAATTGAGAATTTGCAATCTTCCAATTCTCTTTTGTGTGCGACCCATTAGGTTCCCGACCACGATGCCTAACGTCGTGAAATATTACTTTGATCTAATCAAAATTGATAAATTAATACACCCTTTTAATTTATCGTCAATTCACACTCGCGTCCCTGATTGACATCTAGCAATGTGTCAGGGCAATACATGTGACGAGAAATGTCACGTGGTATGACAAAACCAAATTCGTTCGTTTACCACGAAACTATTATCCCTTCGTCAATATGATCCGATCAATTACGAGATATGGAATTGTGTCAATCTCGATCATTGATCATATTTTTCATTCCACTATTAAGTCAATATAAATCGAAAACTCATTTTCGACTTATGAGTACATCTTGGCCAAGGATTTCATCATCGACTTAATTGAATGAAACGCAGATCATAATCTCCTACTATCTAAGAGTGACGAATCCTTTATTGATCAATCACAACCTTCATACGATTCTTGATGTACCCGAACGATGTCGTATTAGTGGCCCCTTTCAGAGCAACATCCAACACCGCCAAAGTATGACTGTCCTTATATAGGGTACTATGACGACTTCAAGTCAAAGGATCAATTCCACTACCGAACGTTAGAGATTAGCCACTGACACTCAGATAGTTATCCATGTGGAATCTCTTAGCGGGTCTCCAATGTTTTGTTCTATAACAAAACATCCACATGTTCATTTAAGTGTCACCACACTTTAGCTCGTGAGATCAGCTACTTACTTCACAAGTAAGAAATGCCACACGTGATGGTCTAACTGTATTAACGATATCCGTATCTCGTTATTACTTACGACCATGGTTTATTCAAGATCCAATTATATGTAATTTGTATCTCACAATCACAACTCCTTGTGATTAACAGATTACCTAAAAATTGGATCTTCGGATTCTATTATTTAATAATATTTATTACAAAATTAATTTAAATAAATAATAGATCTCGCCAAAATCAAATGCATTAAATATATTAAAAGCGTTTACAACCTAAATCGATTGGATTTAGGGCATAACACTTACAGAAGACAGGAAGCAAGAAAACAAGCTAATTTGGATGCTTTTTATTGGATGTGTTTTTTAAAAAAATCAAACTGTCCAATTGCTTGTCAACGCGTGGCGTCCCCTTTTTTCCCTGTTTTCTACCTTGGATCTATAACATCTTTCAAAATTATTTGGACAAAGTCCCTAGTTTGTCACCCATTATTTTACATTCTGCCACATTTTTTTCTACAGTACTCATTTTCAACCACACATTTTTTGTTAAAATAATATTACAAGTAAACCAAAAAAAAAATTCTTCTTTTTTAACTACACATTCTCCATCAATCCACTATATTTTTCAAAATAAAATGGGTTCAAATGCACCCAAAATTATCATAAAGCACGCGATAATTAAAAAATTGATATATAAATACAATAATGAGTAAAAATCAGAAATTAAAAAAACAAAAACAAAAATCACCACCACCACCCACCCTCATCCTTCTTCCCCATGGCCATTCACACCATGGTCGATGTCATCGCCAAAAGGCTGGCGGCCACAGCAGTCCTCCCCAAAACACCCAGCCCGCAACATCCTTTTCACTCCATCCAATGTGTTAGGAAAATATGTAATTGGCAAATCTGTGACCAAGGACCAAATTGTCAAAATTGTAAAGTCAAGGACCAAATTTTCAATGTCCAATAGTTCAGGGACTAGAGTTGCAATTAACTAAAGTTTATAGGCTAGGTCTAGGGTTGTGTGGGATGCCTCAAAGATGCAAGAGGCGCTTTGATTTCGCTAGAGTCTCTCCCTGACCTCGCTCGAGCCACAATTGTAGAACCAACTTCGCTGGACTCACGCTGAGCCGTCGCTCGAGATAAAGGTACGTCGCTCGAGGCTCGCCAGTACCTCGCTCGAGCGACCGTGTTACCTAGCCAATTCTAATTTTAAACGCTCGCGAATGTTTGACGCTCCACATTACCATATATCAACCTCTATATATACCAAACGTCCCATTCGTGTTCATTAACCCGAATATTCACATTGAAAACACTTTGAATATTCTTTCAATTCCTTGGCAACCAAAAATCCAAATCATTCTCTCCAAGGATCAAAAGCCAAAGAAATCCTTCATTGTTCTCATACCAATCCTTGGCTTGTTGAGTAAAAACATCAAATCCATAAACACCAAAACACCTGTCTCACAACTCCAATTAAACTTCCAGAAGATCATCAGTTTGAATATCCAGGAAGGATTTGCTTGAAGAGCTGGAGTGCGTGGCGATTCACGGGAGGTAGAAATTATACAAGGCTGGAATTTAGCACGGATCTGCAAAATCCAGGAGGGTCTTGAGTTCATACAGCAAGGAGGTCAGAAAATTGAGAGTGTCAATGATGTCTGGTGTGCTGTAAGTTGGTTTCTACAATAGTGAATCTCTACTGGCTTGTGCCCGGAGTTTTTAACCAGTTGGGTTTCTCCGTCAACATGTTTATTGTGTTTTTACCGCTTTAATTTATTTACTTGTCAATGGTAATCCAACATAGGTAGATAAAGCACGTGAATTAATCTGGACAAATTATAATTTGTGTGACTTGTTGCATGAATTATTCAAAAAGTTTTTAATTCCGCAAGAACACCTATTCACCCCCCTCTAGGTGTTAGTTGGGTCGAACGATAGGTTTTTCAAGTGGTATCAGAGCATAATCTCGAGTCCTGACCCATAGTTGTCTAGATGAGTCAATCACTGTCTGTACCTCCGTTTTTCGACGGAAGTAATTATGCATATTGGAAGGTTAGAATGCGTGCGTTCCTTAAGTCCTTAGATGAGCATGTTTGGATTAGCGTTCAAAATGGTTGGAAACCTCCATCTACTACCGTATCAGGAACAATTAACCTTACTGACATATCACTGTGGACTAAAGATGAATTAGCTGCATGTAATTGGAATAGTAAGGGAATTCATGCATTATTCATGGCTCTATCTCCAGAAGAGTTTAGGAGAGTGTCTATGTGCGAAACTGCTAAAGAGGTTTTGGACATTCTCGAAACTACACATAAGGGAACTAAGATAGTAAAGAACTCAAAATTGCAAATGCTAGCCTCTAGGTTTGAAGAAGTGAGGATGAAAGATGATGAAACCTTTGTTGAGTTTTACGCTAAACTAAATGATATAATTAACTCTAGTTTCAACCTAGGTGAGAGAATTCCTGAGACTAAGATTGTGAGAAAAGTACTTAGATCTCTGCCTGAGAGATTTAGGCCTAAAGTCACTGCCATTGAGGAAAGTAAGTACCTAGATGAAGTTAAGATCGAAGAATTGGTAGGATCCTTGCAAACCAATGAACTCACTATCTCACAACATAAGAAAGGAAAGTCCATAGCCCTAAAATCCATTAAAGAAGATGAATCTTCTGATACTGAGTCACTTAGGGATGAGGAAATCGCATACTTTGTTAAGAAATTTCAAAAAGTCCTCAAGAATAGGAGAAAGCCTCAGGATAGAAAGAGTGGAGCCCCTAGCAGATTCACAAAAGATAAAATTGAGAAAGTTAACAATAAAGGGTCAAGTGAGAAGCCACGTTTGGTTAGATGTCATGGGTGTTAAGGAATAGGTCACTATAGGAATGAGTGTCCTAGCTATAAGAAAAATCAAAGAAAAGGGAAAGATAGGGCCTTAGTTGTCTCACTTACTGATAGTGAATCTGAGACCAGTGATAGGCAGGAATCCTCTAGTAGTGATGATGAAGGAAATTATATGGCATTTGTGGCTACTGTTAAAAGTGAATTTGATAAGGAAAGTGACAAGGTTGAGGAAGAATATTCAAACGATAATTCTGGTAATGAGGATGAGGATGAGGATGACATAGACTTACAAGAAGCTTATCAACTGTTGTTTAAGGAGAGTCTTAAAATAAAGAAGGTCAATAAAGCCCTACTTAAAAAGGTTAACGAACTTGAAAGGGAAAAAGAGAAACTGGGTAGTAAGCTTCAGGATTCACTTAAGAGTGGTAGTGAGTTAAAGTGTGTCAATGAGAAATTGGAAGACAAGGTTAAGAGTTTGACTAGTGAATTGGAGAAATCTAATGCTCATCTTCAGACATTCATAAGTGGAACTAATAAATTGGATAACCTGTTGGGAATGAATAAGCCAGTGGGAGATAAGAGAGGTCTAGGATATGTTGAGGGAAATACACATGTTGCTGGACCATCTAAGACTGTCTTTGTGTCTGCCTCTAAGTCTAATGCTGTTAGGAGTCCAAGTAAGGGTAAGAGTGTTCCTAGGGAACAGAGTCATCAATCACGTAGGAACATCAGGACTAGGTACCCACAGACACGTACCTTTGAGCCTAGGTTCATTCCCACCTGTCACCACTGTGGAGCTCAAGGACACACTAGGCCTAGATGTTAAAAGTTAGGCAATGAGCGTAGAAATCAAAACATTCCTAGTCAGGTTAGCTTTCTGTCTAATCAGGTTAGTCATTTGACTGAGATGCTTACTAAGCTAACTAAGAGTACTTTGTCTTCTAAAAAGGTTTGGGTCAAAAAGGGTGATCTAGGTAGACTTTCAAGTCAAGAAAACCGTTTTGTTGCTCATGTTGCTTTAAAAGCTCAAAATTCTAATATGTGGTACCTGGATAGTGCATATTCTAGGCATATGTGTGGTAATAAAGCTCTATTCACTACTCTTGATGAATGTAATGGTGGTATGGTTACCTTTGGAGATGGGGGCTCTGCACCTATTCTTGGCAAAGGTACTATACAAATGCATGGTTTACCTGTAATCTCTAATGTGCTTTATGTGGAAGGTTTAAAGTCAAATTTATTAAGCATTAGTCAGATTTGTGACGACGACTTTGAGGTTAGTTTTGTGCAGAAGAGATGTACCGTGTATGATTCATCCGGTGGGGTAGTCCTTGAAGGGGTTAGAACATCTGACAATTGTTATGGGGTATTACCTAATTCTAACTATGTGTGTAGAAGTGCTAAAATTGATGTGAGTGAGGGGGAGAGTGCTGAAAAATGTGATAAAGATGGTGATCTTTTGAGTTCAAGTGATCCTACTGAGCTACCTGTGCCTGAATCATCTCGTAAGAAACCTGAAACATCTGAAAAGGAAATACTTCCACAAAATCTAGATAAAAATCCTAAGGAACTATCGACTAGGGTTAAGTCTAGTCATCCTAAGGATAATATTATTGGGGATTTAGATGAAGGGATGAGACTTCGTAGGAGAGTACTGAACAATCTAGCGTACACTAGCTATGTTTCTCAGGTAGAGCCTAAGAAAGTTGAAGAGGCCCTTAGTGATGAGTGTTGGGTGAATGCGATGCATGAGGAGCTAAATCAATTTGCTAGGAATAATGTGTGGATCTTAGTTCCCAGACCTGAAAATTGTAATGTTATTGGTACCAAGTGGATCTTTAAGAACAAGACAGATGACCAAGGTACTATAACTAGGAATAAGGCGAGATTAGTTGCTCAGGGGTATACTCAAGTTGAGGGGATTGATTTTGATGAAACTTTTGCCCCCGTTGCACGACTTGAGTCTATTAGGATTCTGCTTGCTGTTGCATGTTCCTTAGGGTTCAAGTTGCATCAAATGGACGTTAAGAGTGCCTTCTTGAATGGACTTCTTCAGGAAGAAGTATATGTGGAAAAACCTAAGGGATTTGTTGATCCAAAATTTCCTCACTATGTCTACAAACTTCACAAAGCACTCTATGGTTTGAAGCAAGCTCCTAGAGCTTGGTATGAGAGACTTACATCATATCTGGAAGAACATGGGTTCTCTCGAGGTGGTGCAGATAGGACCTTATTCATTAGACATATAGAAGAAAATTTTACCATTGCTCAGATTTATGTCGATGATATCATTTTTGGGTCTCCTCTTGAGTCTTTAGCGTTTGAGTTTGCTGAGTGTCTGCAGAGAGAGTTCGAGATGAGTATGGTTGGGGAATTAAGTTATTTCCTTGGACTTGAGGTACGACAGACAGAGGATGGACTGTTTATCTCACAGTCTAAGTATGCTAAGGATCTTGTTAAGCGATTTGGGTTAGATAGTAAGAAGCATACTAGGACACCGATGAGTACTAGCTTAAAGTTAGGTCGTGATCCTTCTGGTAAGAGTGTAGATCCTTCCCTATATCGTAGCATGATAGGTAGTCTTCTCTATTTCACAGCTACTAGGCCTGACATTGCCTTTAGTGTAGGAGTGTGTGCTCGCTTTCAGGCAGATCCAAAAGAGTCACACCTAAGCTCTGTTAGACGCATAATCAGGTATATCAGTGGTACAGTGGATCTAGGGATATTCTATTCTAGGAATTCCAATCTTGATTTGGCTGGATACTTCGACGCCGATTGGGCCGGAAATGCAGATGATAGGAAAAGTACGACTGGGGGTTGTTTTTACATGGGTAGCAATCTCGTAGCCTGGCTAAGTAAGAAACAAAATTTAATATCTTTATCCACGGCAGAGGCCGAATACATAGTTGCAGGGAGTTGCTGTACTCAGCTTCTCTGGATGAAACAAATGTTTAGTGATTATGGGATTATTCAAGGGACAATGACTATTTTCTGTGATAATACGAGTGCGATAAATATTTCTAAGAATCCCATTCAGCACTCTCGAACAAAACATATTGACATACGACATCATTTCATTCGAGAGCTTGTTGAATCACATGTTGTCTCTCTTGACCATATTTCTACTAATAATCAATTGGCTGATCTACTTACGAAACCACTAGATGGGTTGAGGTTTGAGTCGCTTCGGACAGCTGTTGGTGTTAGCTCACCTATTTGATCATGGGTTCTTGCATATTCATGCTTGCATCACATTTGCACCTAGTCACTTCATACTTTGCATGTGACCCATGTATGTGTGATGCATTTTTGTTTGTTTGTTTCATCTTCATTTGCTGTTTTTGTTTGTGTGTTTAAATGTATAAAAAAAAAAAAGGGAAATTTTTCATGTGTGTGCCTTTTATGTCTCGATTCTGGCATTTACATTTAGAATCTAACTCTATTATTCATCATATGTATGAGTCTGAGGTTCCATCATTGTTCACGTTGTCTGTGGAGTTTTGGGTATATGGCTCATCATTCATCTTTGCACAGCACACACTGTAGTCCTGTATGTGAGTCTTGACCGCTTGGGTGAGACTTGGGATGGTGATCTTCTATTCTTAGGATTGTGTGTCCATTTGACTTGATCTGGGACGAGTGTCACCTAATCATATTGTCTTTCCCCACGTTTATTGTATTTTGTCGAACTTTTGACTATCTTCGGGGCCTATTTGACTCGAACTATTAAGCCCGAGGGGTTTTTAACCTGGTGTCCTAAGGTCGTCTGACTTGGGAGTCACCGGCCCAACGTTCGTTACGGGGGTCATCTATGTCGCCTAATGAGGATAGCATTGCACTTAAGTTTGTTTGTTAAAAAAAAAAAAAAAAAAAAACATGAGATCATTCAGTTAGGGGGAGTAAAAGTGTGACAATCGTATTATTTGATTTGGGTCCTCGTGGTATTGGATTTGATTGTTACTTGGTCGACATACACCTTTGTTTGGTTGTTTTCACGTGTCCTTTCTCACTAATTTAAGGTTTTGAGTCTCGCTTGCATTGACTACGTGGCACTCTTCACGGTGTTGGTCTGTATACACTTTACTCCATGGTAATTTGATCTCTGTGTGGACTTATGTTTTGTATATATGCTGATTATTGGGTTTGTGACTTTATGCTTATTGTTGGGCTCGGTTGCATATTCGGTTACATACTTCGTTTCGTTCCACATTTCAAAATTTTGAAATTCAGGGTTAATTTTGTAATTTTCTAAGAGTTCTGCCATTTTTTTAAAAAAAATTCAAAATTGTGGTGCTATTTTTGAAATTTGAGTTTTCGCTCGAGGCTCGCGTGCCGTTCGCTCTAGCGAAAATAACAGTGTTGTTTTCGTTCGAGTCTCGCTGTCGTCTCGCTCGAGCGACGGTGTGGGTATTTGAATTCTAATTCTTCATTTCGCGCATTATTTTTTCATTTTTCTCCCTACATTTACATACATTTCTTCTTTTGTGTTGCAATTTCTTCAAATATTCTTGGTAATTGATCGATTCGAAGCACTTACACCCGATTTCAACATCAAAATTCCATCTTGAACATCATTTGAGGTAGTTTTTCTTGTTTTTTTCTTCGTTTTTTTGTGTTTTTGCATTTTCTGCATGTTTGTTCGGTTTTGTGAGCATCATTGCTTACTTCTTATGGATTCTGTGCCTCTTGCATCTCTTTGATTCATGGATTGCCATTTCTCGCACTTTTATTCAAAGTTTAGCTCGCATTGTGTGATTCTTTGTTGGTTATTTTAAGTGTGTTTCTTGTTTTTTCTTCCATGTTCGTCGACTTCGTTCTTGCATTCCGTAACTCCGATTTGCATGTGGTTTGTTTCATTTTGAAGAGCATGTTGCCTAGTTTGTGGAATTGTGCTTGGTTGCATGGGTGTGTCTCGTGTGTGCTTGGGAATTCATGCCGAAGTGACGCACGCCACGTGTTCGATGCAATGTCCTAGCTATTTTCTTGTTTCCTTAGGGTTGTTTGGGTATTTTTCTCATTCCATTTTTGCTTCATTGTGGCTTTACGCATATTCTTAGTTGGGTTTCGAGTCGTGATGACTTTGCTCTTAGGGTCGATCGCATTTTTCGATGTATCACTTTTGTGCCTCATTTGTGTGCACGATGTATCATGACACGTTGCATCGTTTCATGTGCATTTTTCATGTGACTCATTTCTTGCCTCTTTACGTGTGCCAGATGGCCCGTAAGCGATCACGTCCCTCTTCCCAGCCGGCTAGTGGTTCGACCTCTTACAGTCGATCAAGGTTCATTTCTGCTACAGCCCAGGAGGTCTTCACTTCCCAGTTCTCCTTACGCCCCGTTCTCGTGGAGCGTGAGGTAATTTTGTCTGGCCTTCCCGTAGATATAGCTGCCATCTTAGTGTCTCGGGGTTGGGAGCCTTTGCTTGTTGGTCTATCACCTCCACCCCCTCTCCTAGTTCAGGAATTCTATACGAATATCCACGATATTGACGGGTCGTCCTTTAGGGTATTTTTGCGGGGTCATTCTTTTAGGGTTACACCTTCTGCCGTAGCTCAGGCCTTAGGTATACCAGAGATTACCCATCCTACGTACCCCTATATTTTACCCTTTGCTGATCCGGCCGACTCCCTTGTTCGGTCGACGATTCTGAACACCCCGTCTGTCGGGGGGCCTACGACGATGGCCACGGGTTCTCTTCCCACTGATCGCCAAGTTTTGTTACGTATTGTGTGCACAAGCCTATGGCCCGTAGCCCATACTTCTTCCTTACCCATGGGGCGAGCCCGCTTTCTCTATGCCCTCCTTCGCGGGGACTCGATTGACCTACCCAGCTTTGTTTGCCAGCAGATTCTGGCTTCGTTTCGTACTCTGGGGGGTCGAATCGGGTTACCTTATGCCTGCTTGATTCATAGGGTTGCTTTATTTTTGGGTGCTTCATTCCCCGAGGGTTCGACTCGTCGCATAGGACGTCCGATTGGACAGCAGACTATTCATCAGAGTCGTTCCCATATTCCGTCTTCCTCTTCTTCTGCTCCGGCTACAGTGGCGGCTGCAGCTGTTGATGCTTTTGATTGTTTCGAGCCCCTCGATCCTATTTTTGATATACTTACTGGGGGTTCTCGGGTATTCCTTCCATCTCGTCCCGCTCCTCCTTTGGCTATTTCGCTCAGCTCCTCCCGTCCTTCGACATCTACTTCTATTCCTGGGGTGGCTACGTTGTCCGTTGACCCCATGGTGCCGCTTCTGGGTCAGATGTCTACACTGATCGAGCAGCAGGCTCGTATGATAGCTGAGATCACGCAGTTACGTGCTACTTCGGAGCGTCAGTCAGCCGAGATGTCTACGTTTCGCCGTGCTCTTGCTGTCTGTCAGCGTCAGTTGCGCTGGATTCGAGATCATTTGGAGGAGAGCACGAGTGCTGAGAGTGGTTCTGATTCTTCCAGTGCTGGAGATGCTGCTTCTTAGTTCGTTTTGTTGCTTTAGCATTTCTTTGGCCCTTTATGACAAAAAGGGGGAGTAGATTAATTGAGTTGATATGGAGTAGATTGCATAGATATTGGAGCAGATAATTATTTTTTGATAACTGTGATATAAAGTTGATGTATATATGTCATTTTATAACTAGATTAAGTTTTTGATGTTTTGGCAATCTTAATGTCTGTTTTTGGTGTTTTAGACATACATTATTATTGCTTCTTAATCTGGTTAATGATATACGATTTATATCTTTTCTATATTTACTGTTTCCATTTCACATGCTTTTTCACGTGGTATTTGAGTTTTGTTTTTCAGGAAACAGGTTCAACAAGATATTGCTGATGTGATAGAATAGATTGGTAGTTTGGAGTCAATTTGTTTTTTATCCTTGACTGTCAAATGTGTTTTTGTCATAGAATGCCAAAGGGAGAGTTTGTTAGGAAAATATGTAATTGGCAAATCTGTGACCAAGGACCAAATTGTCAAAATTGTAAAGTCAAGGACCAAATTTTCAATGTCCAATAGTTCAGGGACTAGAGTTGCAATTAACTAAAGTTTATAGGCTAGGTCTAGGGTTGTGTGGGATGCCTCGAAGATGCAAGCGGCGCTTTGATTTCGCTAGAGTCTCGCCCTGACCTCGCTCGAGCCACAATTGCAGAACCAACTTCGCTGGACTCACGCTGAGCCGTCGCTCGAGCGAAAGGTATGTCGCTCGAGGCTCGCCAGTACCTCGCTCGAGCGACCGTATTACCTAGCCAATTCTAATTATAAACGCTTGCGAATGTTTGACGCTCCACATTACCATATATCAACCTCTATGTATACCAAACGTCCCATTCGTGTTCATTAACCCGAAAATTCACATTGAAAACACTTTGAATATTCTTTCAATTCCTTGGCAACCAAAAATCCAAATCATTCTCTCCAAAGATCAAAAGCCAAAGAAATCCTTCATTGTTCTCATACCAATCCTTGGCTTGTTGAGTAAAAACATCAAATCCATAAACACCAAAACACCTGTCTCACAACTCCAATTAAACTTCCAGAAGATCATCAGTTTAAAGATCCGGGAAGGATTTGCTTGAAGAGCTGGAGTGCGTGGCGATTCACGGGAGGTAGAAATTATACAAGGCTGGGATTTAGCACGGATCTACAAAATCCAGGAGGGTCTTGAGTTCATACAGCAAGGAGGTCAGAAAATTGAGAGTGTCAATGATGTCTGGCGTGCTGTGAGTTGGTTTCTACAATAGTGAATCTCTACTGGCTTGTGCCCGAAGTTTTTACCCATTTGGATTTCTCCGTCAACATGTTTATTGTGTTTTTACCGCTTTAATTTATTTACTTGTCAATGGTAATCCAACATAGGTAGATAAAGCACGTGAATTAATCTGGACAAATTATAATTTGTGTGACTTGTTGCATGAATTATTCTAAAAGTTTTTAATTCCGCAAGAACACCTATTCACCCCCCCTCTAGGTGTTAGTTGGGTCGAACGATAGGTTTTTCGCAATGTACCACCAATCATCGTCGCAAACACTACCAATATCGTTTACTTCAGCAACAATTGCAGCAAAATAATAATGGTGGCGCTAATGATAGTAGTAATTATAATAATTTAATTGGGGTTTCCAATTCAGTTGCAACGGGGTTTATAGAAGACCTCTTCGATATAGAGGCTGAATCAAATGCAACAACAGCAGCATCAGAATGACAAGACAACATCAGCAACAACAAGAGGGAATTTAGCAGGATCAGTAGCAACAACAATTAGGGTAGATGAACAGCAAAATTTTGAGGCGATCGGCATTGATGGGGCAAATTGGGGACCCTACAGTGGTTGCAGCTCAATTTAGTTTGCGGAAACAATT
Source organism: Olea europaea var. sylvestris (assembly GCF_002742605.1). Lineage (NCBI taxonomy): Eukaryota > Viridiplantae > Streptophyta > Magnoliopsida > Lamiales > Oleaceae > Olea > Olea europaea. The sequence goes on from NW_019227832.1 coordinate 126,448, forward strand.
AGAAGTTGTTTGGTGGGATTATAAATAGATTTTTTAGTAGATTGTGTTAAAAGTTTTTGAATTGTGTGGATAAAAAGTTGTTGGACTCATGAAAGACGTGGTTAATATTGATTATTTGATTTTGACTGGGGGTGTTTGTTTCTCATTTTTGTAAAAATGAGAATGGAAAATATAGTTGTTATGGTCCTATACAAGAGATAGAAATTCAAATTTGGTGGCTTCATGTGATGGATCACGGTTATATTTTTCATTTTAAATGAAAAACAAACGAGGACCTTAGATTAAAATTAGATTTTAATCCAACCCAAATAGGCACTTATTAACTTCGGTGACGTGTCTTGATAATTGCACAATCTTTGGCTTTACTAGTACAAAAAGTGATCTTTATATGTTTATGTTTTTTTTCCTTTGAATTTTTACGGTTAAGTGCACTATTGTGTTTCAATGTGAAAATTGGATTTGGCTGTTGATAATTTCTTTATATATTTAAATCTGTTTATGCATACGAATTTGGGATGATGTGAATTTTGATCTTGTTTTAGGATGGAGGTAGAGGTAGGGAAGGTAGTGGAGAGTGGTGGTGCCTGTGAAAGCGAGTTTTGATTTGGTGTAAGAGTTGAACAATGAAAATACCAAATCGCAAAATCAAATCGAAATTGTTTTTTGAAACCGTTGGTTTGGTTTCACATGGATTCGTCAACATTTATGAGTCTTGATTATCACGATCTTTCCATACCATAGCTGCCTAATTGTTCAACTTCTAATAGTATACTGATAAGTGTAATTATTATACTTATCTGAGTCGTTAAACTAGAGCGATTATTGTTGTTTTAAATGAATTGAGGCTTAATTTTGTATATATTTAGTTTGTTAGATACATCTCGATGAAAAATGATAGAAGTCGACAAAAGGAGCGAAAATTTGGCAAAAAGGGTTGAATCCAAAGTTTAAGGACTAAATTCCAAAGTACCAATAGTTGATTTGGACCCCATGTCGATGATTGGAGAAGGTGTGAAGTTAATTGGATGGAATTGAATGCTAAAGGATCAAGAAGATATCAAATAAGAGTTAAAATGAATGAAGACCAAAATTGACGGAGCAAGGTGCAACAATTGAAAGTAGTTTATACGAGTGCAACAATTGAAAGTAGTTTATACGACATGCACGCGCACGGGGTACATAATGGTGTGCGCGCAAAACCTCAAGTCCCTTATATCGAGAGAGAAATTACATAGTGGAACGCGCGGAGCAAATTCGGGGCCAAACGGCCCAAACTTCGCTTTCAACCTAAACTCTTATAGAAATAAAATTGAAGAATGAAGAATTCATGGAAAGAAGCAAGGAAGTGATTGTAAACCAACTTTTGATATAATTTACATCGAAGAATGAAGAATTCTTCGTTTGGATTCGAATTTGAAGGCACAAATTGAAGATTTCTAGATTTTCTTCATCCTTAATTATTCGGGTGATGATTTTCTTTTATTTTCTTTGTATTCTTACTTTAATATGATAGGTTAAATTCCTTTGTATTGGATGGATGACAAAACTAATTGATTCTTAATTTTTAATTCAAGACCTTGTGTTTTTACCTTGATTCTTGCATTGTAATTCCATTAACATGCATATTTATATTGTTTTAATGTTTGCGCACCATTAGAACAATAAGTTGCTTATTCGTAGAGTTGAAAAACTTGCGATAGGTAGAACACTGTTTTTGAAACACAAGGACATTAAATGTTAGGAATAATATTTGTGGCGTGTGCAATCATGTGTGATAATCCTTAATGTCAATGCATGTTTGCCATATGAATTCGGACTAAAAATAAAATCATCTCGTGGTAATCATAGGTTTATTATATTTTGAAAAAGAATAATAAATAAAAGATGAATTATTGATCATCATAAGTGTATGAATTGAGATAATTATTACTGGTTGAGAATTAGAACTAAGAATTGATTAGTGGCATCGGAAATCGAATATGTTAAGTCATTTGATTTTTAAACTAAATTTTCATTGATTTTACAAGTTTTAGATCCATGACTCAACTAGATACTCACAAATCAATTTTTGATTATAAACACGAATTTAAACATATCAAATATACTAGAATTAGACATTATTCCCTGTGGGACGATAACTCTTTCATCACAATTATTACTTGTATAATAAACATGTATGCTTGCGGGATTTTGATGAACATATACCATACGGAAGAACAAGAATGAGAGATTAATTTTATTTTTATTTTATTGTTATTATTATTTTTATTTTTTGTACTAGCAAGATTATGAATGTATTAAGTAGTGTTGCAATGGAACCCGAATTGTTTATAGATGTTTAAATGAGTTTGACCCATTAATTAAAGGGAAAAAATCATATTTCAGTTATTAAGTATACACCAAATCAAATCTCAGAGACTAAGTTTCAAAATGCAAAAGTAAGGTTTTTATTTTCATTTTTTTAGTTTTAAATAATAATATTATCAAATTAAATTAATCAATGCATACCCACCTTAACCGCCCTCATCCCACTCACTGGCATCCACCCGCCACCAACATCCCTCCAACCTCCACTTCGTCAACAACTTCTTCAATGGCAAATTGATTGTTCTTAGTTTGTCACTGAGTGATGATCAATTCTTTGGTGCTGGGACCGAGTAGTAATAGTATAATCTATAACTTTTTTTAAATTGAAAATTGAAAAATAGCTCCTGATGTAATTTATAGAGCAGTTAACTGACCAAATAATTTGAATTCTCACAGTCGGTATTTGATTATTTGAATTTGTGACCAGTTTGGATTACTAAGGTTGGAGAAATCAATTGCATGCGACTAGATTCTTGAATTTGTGACATGTGATCTATAATATAATCGAATAGCTTGTGACTAAATCTCTTGGATCTGTGATTTGTGACCGAAGCGAATGGCCTGTGACCAAATCTCTTGAATATGTGACTTGTGCACTTGATGTGTGACCTATGACTTGATTCAACAGTCTGTGAACAAATTTCTTGATTTGTGGCCAAATCTCTTGAATCCGTCACCCATGAAGTATACACTTCGACATGTGCCCTGTTATATGTGACCTTAACTTGATCCAATGGCAGGTGAACAAATCTCTTCGATCTGTGTCTTAAGCCAATGGTTTGTGACCAAATCTCTTGAACATGTGACCTACGACGTGATTCAACTGCCTATGAACAAATCTCTTGAATCCGTACCCATGAAGTATACACTTTGACATGTGACCTGTTATATGTGACATTGACTTGATCCAATGGCAGATGAACAAATCTCTTCGATCTGTGTCTTGATCCAATACCTCGTGACCAAATTTCCTGTATCTGTGACCATAACCTAAGCATTTTGACATATGACCCGTGTACTTTGATAGGTCACATGTTCAAGATATTTGGTCACAAAAACTCAGACTGTGACTTACAAACCTATGCCATCACCACCAATGGGCATTGATCCATGTTCGCGAAATATTTCTTTCGATTTAAATTACCGCAAGTGTACGGTTCGTTAACAAGTAATAAAGTGGATTAAATGAGTCCGAATATCGTCCCACAGAATTTGATTAGATCAATTTTACTTATCGTCGCCTTAACCGAAACAATAGAAATTCTTGATATTTTCGCTAACTAAATTATGATTTAATAACTACTTATAAATATAAAGCCTAAATGTGTGATTATAACTAAATGCAAGTTTTATAAAAATGTGATAACGAAATGCGTACTAGGATTCCGAATCCCCTTATATCAATCCCCTTTAATTCGAACTTTATAAAATTGACAACACGATTCAATTATGAAGACCAATATTCCTAATTTGTTTAACAATTTCTCTCGAGTAGAATTAAACCTATTTTCATATGCGATCCGACTATATTTCTATGACGGATGCGAACATATGAAAATGCATTAAAGATTTATGAATACTTAAAGATCACGTAAAGCATAGCGGTATATTTCTATCCTCTATCGAACTTTACGACAATTAACATAATGTCTAACTTATTTTCCATCTCTCGAGGGTAAACAAGTCACAAATCTCATACAACTATTGCGCACATAATTGTAGAGAAAATGAAATCCATGCCAATCATTCAATAGTTAAAAACATGTTTTAACGTCAAATTAATAAAATTAAAGATTAAGGGTTCATAATATAAGGTTCATCGTAAATCCTAGCACATGAAAATCTAGCCTAACATAATGGGAAATAAAGAAAAAAAATAATCAAAACCAAGGAAGAACATCACCCAATTGATTCTTGAAGTGAAATCTTGAATTTTGAAGTGAATTACCTTGTTTTTGCCTTGTTCTTCCTCTCCAAATCCTCCAAAATTGTGTATATTCCCCCTCTTTTTCTGTAAAAGTGGCGTCCCATCATTCTGGTCGAGTTTTAGTTTATATAGAACCCTAAAAATCTCCTTTCCATAAGAGTTTCGGTGAAATAAGGAAACTGTTGAATCGACCCCGAATCTTGTTCTATGTGACCGCATAGTATATTTCTATGCTGTCACATAGAGTAAAAAATTTTGAGAAAAAGTTCTCGGGAGGCTTCTATGCGACCGCATAGTTATACCATTCTTTCCGCTGAACAGCTTTTAGTATTTTCGTCATAACTTTCTCTCCTGATCTCCGATTGAAGTGATTCAAAGTTCATTGTGAAGAAAACTCAAAGATCTACACTTTTGATAGAAATAGGCTTCCTCAAAGTCTGATGTTTACTATGTCAAAAATGAATCTCAAGTAGAAATTAAAAATCACGAGCATAGCTTTTTCGCCTGAAAGTTGATACTTGATAATACTTCGATCATATTTCACCTCTTGACTCCTTTCCTCATCCGATTAACCTCTAACACTCTTGAATCTTCATTCCATTTCCTGTCTCATCTATGGATTATTTGCAACTTGGTCCCCGAACTATCACTTTGCTCCATTTTAGTCTTTTTTCGGCTCTTTTCTTCTGAATTTCACCATGTTCATCGGTATTCCCTACAATTCACAAATATAACTAGATTAAGTCACAATTCAATCATTTTGCTCATTATTAAGTCATGTTTGTGACCTAAATAAGTGTGCAAAAACACACTTATCAAACCACCCAAACTTGAACTATTGTTTGTCCTCAAACAAGATAGTGACTTAGTTCTGAACAAACATGATTTAATACCCTGCTGTGGCTTAGGATTGGACTAAGTATTTGACTTTATAAAAATTTATCAGTGCAAAAATGACATCAATCTTTACCTGTTAAATGCAAATCGACGTGTGTGTGTGTGAATTCATGCCAACATATCAGGTTCATGCTGAATTTGAGTCCCGACCCTAAGTGGTCAAATGTATCCTTACTCACTCGAGAGATACACAACCCCCCAAACTTATTCTTTTCACTCAATTATCCCGGGATTGTGTTTTAAAATTAGGAATTTACATAGCTATAGTCCTTACCCTCTCGTAGTTTGGATTGATCTCACTATCACAAGTTTACATGTCAACAAGTGAAGGCTCTCCTAAGTTTGATTGCTTCGACACTCAAGATTAAACTAGGTTACTTGCCTCGCCTTAAAGGTATAGTTTCTTCAACCAAATGTCCAAGGGCTTTTCTTTATGTTATTGCCTCTCTTTTTTTTTCTCGTTTTTCTCTAATTTTTCTGAATTATTTTTTATTTTATATATCATTATCATCTTCTCATTTGCTTTCTATATAACCCCTTTAGCGAGCTTTAGGCCGGTTACTCTCAAACCAGTTGGTTTTAGGGCACCAGGTTTTAAACCCTTGCAGGCTTATTCACTCGAATTATAAAGGCTCGATCAGATGACTTTTTATTAACCTCTTTCCCTCTTGCTTTCTATATGACCCATTTAGCGAGCTTTAGGCTGGTTACTCCCAGGCCAGTTGACCTTAGGGCACCAGATTTTGAAATATCCTTACAGGCTTACTTGCTCGGGTCATAAAGGCATGAAAAGAAGTGTTTTATTCTCACAAATTAATTTTATGCCCTTATTGTTCTAGACATTTAGTTTCCAAAACCAACCCCTAATTTAAGATTTTCACCTAATTTTCACCTCACTGGTCTAGGCAATCCACACAATAAAATTTCATGCATGGAGCCTCCGCTTATCTCAATGTTCCCTATAATAGCTCAACCAATTCCAAACTGTCTTAAGGTGGTTTACGTGTTAATTCAATAGAGGGTAATCATTCTTTTCCTACTTTATGTTCAAAATCCAGTCATTCACCTAACATGTCAAGCATGAATAACGTGCATAGATAATATCAAGTATTGCATCACAAGTATTGGTAAATCTATTCAGCACTATATTCAAAGTTTATGAATTATACCAGTCCAATAGTCACATCATAGTTGGCAAGGCTACCAAGCCCACACAAGCATGCAAAAATGGAAATATAGTAGACTTAATAAAATGCAAAGATTTTTTTTTAACACTCATCAAGCACATAATATGCAGTCATGAAACATATATATTGATGAATATAGCCAAAATGATGAAAAGATGTTCGTGTCCAGTATTATGTCACCCACTCTCAAATTTAGATAATACATTGTCCTCAATGTGAAGATGAAATAAAAGTGTAAACAGACATAATTGAAGGACAATAATAAACTAAAAGCGCAAGATGGGGTACGAGTACTTCCCTGATTTATATGGAGGTGGTGAATGAAAACTAGGACTCGCGGTGTTTCTCCTTTCCCTATGACATTCTTTTTAGTGACATCCTGTAAAAGTGCAAAGTATGCGTATTAGTTCGCATGGTGTAAACAGATGCAACTGAGGCAAGAAATAACCTACGTAGTGCACAAATCCCCCAAATTTGCTTCAAGGTGCATGTGTACATTATTGGTGTGCAAAATGCATAATTTATGTCTCAACATAAGGTTTACATCACAAAAATGTGAATCACCAAAGAAACTTCATTCAAAACATGCACTTTGTTCAATTTGACACATGACTGACTAAAATAGGACTTCAACCTCATGACTCGTGCTCAGTGCATTGGGACTCGTGTAGACCATGCTTAGACTCCATGTGATAGGGATGTATGATTGATGACCTAAAACTATTGATAATGCTAAAAAAATGAAAAGTTCCTAAACTATTGCAAAACGAAGTAAATGAAAGGATAGAACGTTAGGTTGCCTCCCAACCAACGCTATTTTATAGTCGATAGCCCGACTTTTGGCATAGGTGGGTTATGGCACTTTAAATATGGCTTGGGAGGTCCTGCATAGTTTGTTCAATATGGTCTTGTTCCGCATTGCAGTTATCCTCGACACTTCAAACCTGTCCTTTTTCATGTGGTGTGACTCTCCCTCATCATCCGTTTAAGACTCTATGGTGTATACTTCGATCTCCTTTCAGTCAGTAAGAGTGGATTGACGGTGCATCATATCGGCCTCCTGAATGTCTGGTAGTTTTTCAACTCGTAACTGTAAAGAATTCCTATGTCGATCACATCAATCTGGAAATAGGTGTCCAGCTCGGTGGGATATTTCATTGCTTTGAAAACATTAAAAGAGGCTTGCACCTCCCCCAGTCTCAGAGTCAATTGTCCTTGTTGCACATCTATGAGAGCTCTTGTAGTTGCCAAAAATGGTCGCCCCAATATGATAAACACGTCCTTGTCTTCTTCCATGTCCAGAATTAAGAAGTCCCCTAGGAATATAAGTTTATCCACTTTGACCAATACATCTTCGATAATTTGCGCTGCACTCTTCGGTTAGCATCACTGTTTCATGATCCTCCAGCTTGCGTTTATTTGATAATATGTCCTTCAGAAACTTTGCATAGCTGGGCATCTGGAATAGAGCATCGACCAACGGGATGTAGATGTGGAGCTTCTTGAAGACTTCCAGAAATTTCTTGTATTGTTGCTCCATTTTGTGGTTTTTCAACCTCTGTGGAAATGGAATTGGAGGTTCATATGGGTTGACTGTAACTGTTTCTTTATTCCCTGCTTTTTCTGAGCTTTCCTTTGCGGTAGATGTGTTTGGTTGTTCATCCTACTCCACAGTTTCTTCTTCTACAGAAGGTGTATTCTCTTTGTTCTTGATTGGCCTTTTGACATGCATATCAGGTACCTGCACTCCACTTCGAGTTGTGATGGCCTTGGCATGCTCTTTTGGGTTGATTTCCGTGTTACTTGGCAAATTTCCCTATGCTCTTCCAGTCAAAGCGATGGCCATCTGTCCCATTTGAGTTTCCAAGTTTTTGATGGCAGCATTCTTGTTTTGCAGAGTGATTTCGATTTTCTCCATGTACTGATTGGTCCTCTCCATGAATTTCCTAAACATGTCTTCCAATTGAGGATTTTTCTCTTGCTGTTGAAACTGACCCTGCAGCCTATTCTGATTCTGGTTGCTCCAAGAGAAATTGGGATGCTTCTTCCAATTGTTATTGTATGTTTCCCCATATTGATTATTCTATTGGCGTTGCCCCCATTGTGCAAAATCTGTCTGCTCAACTCCTTGCATTAAAATTGGACACTCTGATGTTTTATGCTCAGCTCCACATTCTTCACAACTAAACTTCTTATTTTGTGCTGTTTGTGATATGCTTTCTACCTTGTGAAACAACGAGTCAATCTTCGCAGATATGGCTGAATAAGTATCGACCTCATAAACACCCGGAGGTTTCTTCTGAGTTACCCGCTCAGATGCCCACATCGCTGAAGTAGTTGCCATTCTTTCAAATAATTCTAGTGCTCCATCGATTGTTTGTGTAGAAATTGAGCCATCTGATGATGAGTCCACCATGCTTTTGAAGTACGGGAGTAACCCTATATAAAAAAATCGGATTTGGGTCTTTTTGTCGAACCCATTTTGAGGGCACTTCCGGAGCATATTCTTGAATCTGTTCCAAGCTTCATCAAATGATTCGGATTCTCCCTGGCTGAAAATGGATATTTCGTGTCTCATTTTAGCTATCTTGGCTGGTGAGAAGTATTTCATGCAGAATTTGTGAGCCAGGTCGTTCCAAGTAGTGATGCTTGCAATAGGAAGCGAATCCAACTATTCAAGTGCCTTTTCCCGCAAGGTGTGTGGAAAAAGCCTTAGCCTAATAGCATCGTCCGAGATTCCTTGATATCTGAAGTGTTGACACATATCCAAGAATCGAGATATGTGTGTATGTGGATTTTCTTCGGCTCTGCCATAAAATTGATGTCCATTTTGGAATAGCTGTATCACATTCGTCTTCAATTGAAAATTGGTGTGCCCAAACGGTGGATACACAATGCTGGACTGGCTTTGAATCACTTGAGGAGTCAAGAAGTCGCCCAAAATCTCATTTCCTTCGTTCACTGCCTCTCCTTCATTGGCTGGGATAATAGGATTGTTTAGTTCGTTAGCCATTTACAATTTTGCTTCTCGGTTCTCTCTTTGTAGTCGATGAAAAGTGCGTTCAATTTCAGGATCGGCCGGAATCAATTCTCCTCCAGTCGATCTTAGCATGCAAATTTAAGAGAAAAATAAGAGTAGCACTTAGATACTAAAAAGATAGATCGAATAATAAAAACAAAACAAAGACCAAAATAAATAAAATAATAAAAACTAAAAGAGAACGAAAATTAAATTTCGAATTAGTGCATAGAAAAATAAAATTAAACTGAACTCAGTCCCCGGCAACGGCGCCAAAAACTTGTTCGCGAAATATTTCTTTCGATTTAAATTACCGCAAGTGTACGGTTCGTTAACAAGTAATAAAGTGGATTAAATGAGTCCGAATATCGTCCCACAGAGATTGATTAGTTCAATTTTACCTATCGTCGCCTTAACCGAAACAATAGAAATTCTTGATATTTTCGCTAACTAAATTATGATTTAATAACTACTTATAAATATAAAGCCTAAATTAACTAGATTAAATGTGTGATTATAACTAAATGCAAGTTTTATAAAAATGTGATAACGAAATGCGTACTAGGATCCCGAATCTCCTTATATCAATCCCCTTTAATTCGAACTTTATAAAATTGACAACACGATTCAATTATGAAGACCAATATTCCTAATTTGTTTAACAATCTCTCTCGAGTAGAATTAAACCTATTTTCATATGCGATCCGACTATATTTCTATGACGGATGCGAACATATGAAAATGCATTAAAGATTTATGAATACTTAAAGATCACGTAAAGTATAGCGGTATATTTTTATCCCCTATCGAACTTTACGACAATTACATAATGTCTAACTTATTTTCCATCTCTCAAGGGTAAACAAGTCATAAATCTCATACAACTATTGCGCACATAATTGTAGAGAAAATGAAATCCATGCCAATCATTCAATAGTTAAAAGCATGTTTTAACGTCAAATTAATAAAATTAAAGATTAAGGGTTCATAATATAAGGTTCATCGTAAATCCTAGCACATGAAAATCTAGCCTAACATAATGGGAAATAAAGAAAAAAAAATCAAAACCAAGGAAGAATATCACCCAATTGATTCTTGAAGTGAAATCTTGAATCTTGAAGTGAATTGCCTTGTTTTTGCCTTGTTCCTCCTCTCCAAATCCTCCAAAATTGTGTATATTCCCCCTCTTTTTCTGTAAAAGTGGCGTCCCATCATTCTGGTCGAGTTTTAGTTTACATAGAACCCTAAAAATCTCCTTTCCATGAGAGTTTCGGTGAAATAAGGAAACTGTTGAATCGGCCCCGAATCTTGTTCTATGCGACCGGATAGTACATTTCTATGCTGTAACATAGAGTAAAAAAATTTGAGAAAAAGTTCTCGGGAGGCTTCTATGCGACCGCATAGAATTTATACTATGCGACCGCATAGTTATACCATTCTTTTCGCTGAACAGCTTTTAGTATTTTCGTCATAACTTTCTCTCCTAATCTCCAATTGAAGTGATTCAAAGTTCATTGTGAAGAAAACTCAAAGATATACACTTTTGATAGAAATAGGCTTCCTCAAATTCTGATGTTTACTATGTCAAAAATGAATCTCAAGTAGAAATTAAAAATCACGAGCATAACTTTTTCGCCTGAAAGTTGATACTTGATAATACTTCGATCATATTTCACCTCTTGACTCCTTTCCTCATCCGATTAACCTCTAACACTCTTGAATCTTCATTCCATTTCCCGTCTCATCTATGGATTATTTGCAACTTGGTCCCCGAACTATCACTTTGCTCCATTTTAGTCTTTTTTCGGCTCTTTTCTACTGAATTTCACCATGTTCATCGGTATTCCCTACAATTCACAAATATAACGAGATTAAGTCACAATTCAATCATTTTGCTCATTATTAAGTCATGTTTGTAACCTAAATAAGTGTGCAAAAACACACTTATCAATCCACCGCTAACATTCCACCACAATCATCACAAACGCACTACGACCATCACCACTAGCAACCCAACAACTAAGAACATTACCGGCGACAAAACATCACAAAAAACACTACAAAATTGTCACCAAACCTTCACAACCACCACTTCGAGCACCTCATCCTACGTCCCCCAAATCCAAGACCATCACCTACAACAACAAAACCACTATCCCCTGCAATATTACCAAAGAAAACTACTGCTTCTATTAACACTTGAACGACCGCTGCCATCATCACCCACAAACCAAATCCATCACCATCGTTTTCATAACACCAACAATAATTCGAAGAAAAAAAACTAGACTAACCCCGTATCCGTAACCAATCGCCTCTATTCAAGGTGAGCCTCTATAAGCGGCGACAGTCGATCTGAATAATCCCATACCCTAACCTGTAAACGACGACCTCGATTTGAGCGCTGTTGTGCGCGACCTTGCATCGGAGCTCCGATGATGAGTTGCAAGAATAGGAGAGTGAGAGACGAAAGAGAGAAAGAGACTACAATTCTTAGAGAGAGAAAGTGCGAGTGAGAGGCAAGAGGAAAGAGATTACAATTCAGGGTTTTATTATTACCCGATTTATGCTCAAATAAACTTAATATTTGATTTTAGAATTGTCATCTTTAAATACCTATAGTGTTGTAATTTTGTCTTAATTAAACATAAATTTGTCCATTAATTAATTTATCTAATTAATTGATCTTAGCCCATAAATAAATAATCCAATTAATTAATTCTACAAATATCTTACATTTGTCAATTACTTAATTTTTAATTTTATTCTTCTAGTATTTTCTTTTGTGTTTAACTCAGTAGGTTCCTGATTACAATGTTGGATGGCTGTATTATTTATTATTTGTCTTATCAAAATAAGATAGATTAAAACTCTCATTTTGATTTATCATTATTTCACCTAATTTAATTAATTTATATTCGTCGTCCCTATTTGATATCTAGTAATGTGTCAGAGAAATATATATGATAGGAATATCACATTATGTAACAAAATCAAACTTGTACATTTACTATAGAATTATAGTTTTTTCTTCAATATTACCCAATTAATGATGAGACATGGAGATCATCAATCTCCATTTAATTGATCCTACCTTTCATCCCACTCTTAAGTCAATTATTGTCAAAAACTCTTTTCGACTTATGAACTCACTTTAATCAAGGATTTCGATATCAACCTAAATGGATGAAACAAGTTATATTTCCTCACATCCTTGAGTGATGAATTTTTTACTGACCGTTCACAACTTTCATAGGATTCTTATCATATCTGAACGGTGTTGTATTAGCGAATTTTGTCAGAATAACTTCAAAATCACCAAAGCATGAAGATCATCGTATAAGGAACTGTGATGATCTCGAGTCAAATGACAAATTTCACCATTGAACATTAGATATTAACCACTGATAATAAAATAAATATTCAAGTAAAATCTCTGTTGCATGTCTTTTATTTTCTTAACAAAACATTTATGTGCCCATTTATATGTCAGCAAATTTTTATTTGTAAGATTAGCTACTCCATAAGTGATAAATGTCACACGTACTAGTATATTCGTAATAATGAGATTCAACTTATAACAACGGATGATTTAAATTTCAATCATATGTAACTTGTATCTCACAATTACAACTTTTTGTGATTAACAAGTTATCAATATTTGAATCAAATGACACTATCAATTTAATTTATCAGAATAATGGTTTAATTAAAAATAGATATGCCATAAAAAAAAATGCATCAATCTTATTAAGCCCTTGTTTGATCCCTATTTTTGGTAAAAATACATTTTAGAATAATATTTTATTAGAGAATGGAGGAAATCCCCCCAATGTCACTGAACTTTGCAGAAAATTCCCTAGGAGATCACCGAACTTCAATACGTCCCTAAATAGTTACTGAACTTTTTTTAAATCCCCCAAAAGGTCATCAAATTTCAAAACATCCCTGAATGATCATTGAACTCTGCAAAAAGTCACTAGGAGGTCGCTAAACTAGTTATATATGGGATCTCAATTTGCAACATTGAGTGACCTCTTTGGAGGATTTCGACGAAATTCAATGACCATTCAGGGATATTTTGAAGTTCGATAACCTCTTGGAGGATCTCGATAAAATTCAGTAACTATTCAGAGACGTATTGAAATTTGGTGACCTCTTAAAATTTTTTCTGTTAAGTTCAGTGATCATTGAGGAATTTTGAAGTTCAGTGACCTTCTAAGTTATTTTCCGCAAAGTTCAAACATGACTAATATAATAATTGTCTGGTCCGATTACCTGCAATCATAGGCCTTCTTCAGCCTACAAAATCCGGCCGCCTCCAATGTATGACTATTAAAACATATATACTTGCACATGGAAGTCAAACATTAATCACTATTCTTGTCTTCTATTGTTAGTGTGATTCAGTAGACTAGATAGAATCGATTGATAGTCCGACAGTTTTATGAGATCACATGATGAAAGTTTTGAGGATTAATCTGTAGAGGAAATCCTATGCAAATAGATTTAGCACATGTCCGTTTCCAATTTTTGGTCCAACAAGAGTCAATTCTGTGACCGTTTCTTTGTAGAAGTGGATTCTAATAAGAGATAGAAAATCAAATATTTCGTCCGTCTCCTCATACAACTATTTGAAAAGCATTTAAAATAAGGTCAATAATTTTCTCCACATAGGGGTTAAAGGTGTTGTGCTAGCAGTACTTATATGGTTGATTTTTTTTATTTTTTATTTTTTAGCTACTGTAAACCCACAAGTGACCGGCGCTTACGAGATGTCAAAAAGTAAGTAACTGTTATATTGACAAATAGATTTAGCCCCTGTATGATAGATATTTTTGAAAAAAATGGGTATTTGAATAGTAAATTTTGGGAGAATGTGTGATTGAACAGTAATGAAAAATTTTGTATTTACATGAATAATATTTTATTGTGAAAATATGCAGTTGAAATTAGTATGAGAAAACAGAATGAGAAAGAATGATTGTCAAATAAAAACTTAAATTTATATAAATGATTTATTTAATCGATTCCAAATTTATTCAGCTTTGATTGTTGTCTTAGACGATCTAATGAAACTTTGCAAATTTTCATTTTTTGCAAGTTGGTTTGTGTTGAGATTTTATCAATCCACTCGTAGTTATCAACTTGTTGACTATAATTTTTCCCATATTTTCTAAATGTATAATTAATCTAAAGTAGATGGTTAGTTGTATTTATTAATAATCCACCATAAATGCAGTCATAAACAGATACCTCTCTCCCTAGTGAATTTGTTCTGTAAGAGTTGTCCGAAAGGAAATGGAAGTTGTACCCAGAACCACCTGGAAGAAAACTCTTCTAGTTCTGAACTGCATACTACTAACTGTAGGCAACTGTGGCGGCCCTTTGATCATCCGCCTCTACTTCATCCGTGGTGGCAAAAGAATCTGGTTATCAAGCTGGATACAAACCGCCGGCTTCCCAATTATTCTCATCCCTCTCTTTGTATCCTATATGAACCGCCGCCGGCAGCGTCCCATCAATTGCACCACCTCCACTGCGACCACCGAGCTTTTCTTGATGAAAACTCGGGTGCTCATCGCCTCGGCAATTATTGGTAACTGTTTAAGCTGTAGAAAAGATTCACATTTATTCATTTTGTTCCTAATCCCGTTGATCATCTCGTTATGCTGTCCAAATTACATTACGGTAATTTTGTCCGATTGTTTGAAGCAGTGACTTATACTCCGAAACAATGGTTTGGTCATATTTATTTATTAAAATTTGGTTTTGTTCAGGTGTTATAACAGGGCTCAGTAACTATTTCTATGGCTACGGCCTAGTTCGTCTCCCTGTTTCGACGTCTTCCCTTCTAGTTGCCACACAGTTGGCTTTCACGGCAGGTTTTGCTTTCCTTCTTGTTAAGCAGAAATTCACGGCTTTTTCGACAAACGCTATTGTTCTGTTGACAATTGGGGCAGCGGTTTTGGCTCTTCATACGAGTAGTGACAGACCGGAGGGCGAGTCGAAAAAGGAGTATGTTTTAGGGTTTGTGTTCACGCTTGCGGGGGCAGCTTTGGCTGGGTTTATTATGCCATCTTTAGAGTTGACGTACTTGAAGGCAAAGCAGGCTGTTACATATAGGTTGGTTTTGGAGATTCAATTGGTTATGTGTTTCTTTGCTACTGTATTTTCCACAGTCGGGATGATCATTAACAAGGACTTCCAGGTTTTCTTTCTAGCTCTTTCCATCTTTCTTTAAATTACTTTATCTAAAAGTTTAAATTTAAAATAAAGGTGTCAGAACCGACAATAGAAACCGTCCATTTTTAAGTGGAGAAAAAGTTGAAAAAATGTCGCATGTGATGGGTAGAGTAGACCATAGGTTCGAGGAGAGAAACGGTTGGACTGGTTCGCCTCATGGGTCAGGTCACCCCACAAGTCTATAGCAGGTTGCGTGAGTTAACACCCCTAATTTATTAGATAGATACAAATTTATTTATTTAAGTTTTTTCCAATTTTATCATAGCAAATACATTTTTTTTCTTTTAAATTAAAAGTCCAGCGTGTTCACAAATTTCATAAATATGCGATGACAAGACTTGAATTCACGTCTTTCATAAAAGTTATGGTATAGTGATTTCATCTATAAGCTTATAGTGTTAGAGAATGACACATTTTTTCATATGAATTATCTTCAACAAGAACAATTATTGGAGCCGAAATGATTATGCTTATTTCAATGTTTAATATAATTATGTCGTTGTCTAGTTGTAAGTGAGTGATTAAACGATAGTGATTCATTTTTAACATTTTTCAACTTTATAGGCTATAATACTTTTCTTTGCCAAACATTTAAAAAACATTAAAATAATTCATGTAATTTAATCAACTGAATAAGTAAGTCAAAGCAAGCAAGATTACCCAACTGATTGAATGGATTTCGTTTGTTTTACTAATTTAATCTACTTGTGTATTTACTATATTGATTTCAAAACGTATTTTTTTTAAACATACATTTTCCAATAAAATAATATTACACATAAATCTAAATTTTTTCTTTCTTTTTTAACCGCACATTTTTCAAAAAATTACTATAATAAAATATATTTTTCTCAAAAACTAATTATAATGGAGCTCAAATTGTTGGGTTTGTAACCCAAAGTTTGTTTTGGCTTCACATTTTTGGGCCATTGGACTTCAAGATCTCGAGCTAGGGTTCAACTGGATGTGAAAAGTCGGGTTGACGGCACATTGAGTAATGCTAGATGATGGCTCGAGCGAAGGGGACGTTTTCGGAGCAGAAAGTTTTCATTCGCTTTTCGCCCCTCTGTCGCTCAAGCTACAAGGGGCCTTACTCAAGCGACGCTCGAACAATAGGCGAGTGAAGTTCCACCGATTTTTCCGGTTTACGCAATTTTTAACCTAGTTTCCATCTTCAACTCTAATTCTAGGGTTTTGACTTGTGTACTATAAATATAGGTCTCTTCTTTCAATTTTGTTGAAGCAGTATTGCTGAGTTTTGAATTTTCACTCCATATTGTTGATTAATAAACATCGTTCCTCTGTATTTATCCTATTTTCGTTTTTACATATAATCATGCTTCATCTTTATGATCTTGTTACATATTTCATAAAACGTCATTAATCTCAATTCTTGCATCGCCTTTGGGACCAACACAAATAGGGGCTAGATTTTAAGTAAATTTTAATAAAAATTGATAAAATTACGTGGGACTGAAGGGACACGTGTAAGCCGGCCTAATCCCTGGCATGTCTCGCCAGAAAATCTTGAGGCCCAGCCTGGCCTATGCCCAGCCCTGAACTACAGATATTACAAATTATTCTTTTTTTATTTTTTGTTCAAAAATTTGAGGTCCCCTAAAGCTATGTTTAGCACAAACCATTTTTTTACACCTCTAGAGCCACTAGATAATGCTAGAGGGTGTTTTTCTTCTTATTACTTTCTGTATCTTCTGTGCGCATTAGTTAATCTAACAATCTCTTTGTAGACTTCGATTGAGAATTACTTTTTGATATGTTATATGTTTTATAGGCAATCTCAAAGGAGGCAATGCAATATGAACTTGGAGAAACAAAATATTATTTGGTGCTGGTTTGGGCTGCCATTATTCTGGAAGGTTTCTTTTTGGGCATAGTAGGAGTAGTATTTTACGGTTCGTCGCTACTGGCTGGAGTTATAGTTACTGTATCAATCCCAATAACAGAATTATTAGCAGTTATTTTCTTCCACGAAAAGTTTCAAGCAGAAAAGGGTGTCGCTCTTTTCCTCTCTCTGTGGGGATTTGTTTCCTACTTCTTTGGTGAGATGAAACAAAGCAAAAAAATCATTCATCGAACTGAAGAGACGGAGATGGCTCGAACTGGTGATCCTTGATTCACCATAGCGTCAGGTGTCAATTGATATATTTATAGTTTTATTCTTGTAAAACAACACTATGAGGGCATATTTTGTATAATATGCTAGATTGTATTGTATTGAACGGTACAATAGATGTCCTCAACTATTTATCTTCCTAGTTTCTACTCCTTTTCTCTTTAACCCGGGTGATGTCAATATTTATCATGAAGTTCCATAATTTGATCATGAATTTACTAAAAGTTTTAGCTTAGGGAAAAAGATGGATGTAACCTACTTTTGATGGTTTAATTTCAATTTTCAAGTTTAGCCTTCAAGTGTAATTCAATGTGATGTTTTCGTAGTGATTTTATTGATTATCTATCCAAGGGAATGCAGATTCATGAACTATGTTGATCGGGATATTATATTCATGTTTTAGCTCGAATATCGACAATCATGAATTTTTATAGAAGATAAAACTTACACTCCTATGATTAATTTGTGTAGTCATCTTTGTTAATTTTCCTCATTTTTAGTGCCCCATGACATACAGTAATATACTGTAATTCATTATAAATTAGTAATATTATTTAAGTAGTTTTCATTTTGCTCGGGGTCCTCCTGGCACTGTGCACGTATATTAGTACAGTGCCAAGGCCACAGAATTGGATTTCAATTGAGATTCCTATTTGCATTTGGATTTTATTTGAAATTCTTGTTGTAAATATATTAGAATTTTTTAATCTCTATAAATAGAGATAGATGGAGTCAAAAATCCTACTCACGACAACCCATAATAACTTTTTCATAAATGTTTAAATTTAGTGAGAGAGAGAAATTATTATTTTTTGTTTATTCATATGCTCAGTTTGAAATTAATTTTTTCATTTAATTAAAATAAAATTCCAACCCATTAATATAGTCTTGATTTTAGAGAATACTATAGAAAACTTGAAGGTTGAAAACATCAATTTCTTGTACATAAAAGTTGAGAGCTTGTGATCCAAAAAGTGGACGTTCGTGATTCATATTCAATTCATAAATTAATCATCGAATTTAGGTAAAAATTAGAATTTTTTTATTCCTAATATAACATACACATAAACATTTAGACGATCTTACAAGAAAATTTTAAAATAATAATAATAATTTCAATCTAAGCTAGATTAATTAAACCCAAAAAAAATAAAAAAAAAATCAAAGTAAACAAATTAGTTCCTGATGATGACGCCAAAAACATGATCTCATGATTCCACAAGTGTATGAATCGTGACAAGTAATAAAATAAATTTTGAGTCCAAGTATTGTACCCACAAGATCTAAGTATTTACTACTAATTTTATCCTAATCTATCTTCAATCTAAATTAATTTTGCAACCAATTACTAAGTCGAGAGTTCATGTTTCTAACTAAACTATACAATAAGTCTAATGGATGAAAGCTTAACAAGTTTGCGAAGAGAATTTAGGATTCAGTAGTTTGAAATTTTGATTCACTTAGCTTGTTTTACATTTATCCAATCCAAATTCATTCAACCCATTTTTCATATGTATTAACAATCAAATTAATCAATTTTAGTTAGTAATCTCTCTCGAGAAAAACTAACCCTATTTACGTGTCCGAATTTAGTATATTTATATATAAATTCATACACATGTTGAAGAATTTGATTTTAATAATTCAATTATGATTGAATAAATTATAAATGTATCCCTCGATTTTTTATTAAAATTGAATGGTCATCAATTCGGCAAAAAAACAAATAGTTAAACAGTTTGATTATGTAAACACAATGATGAAAAAAATTGGATGTACTTTTAAAGTATGAATCAAGTCTAAGAAAACCTAAAATCTTATTTCCGGTTTTCCTCCATCAATCCATTTCCTATCTCTTTACACTCAAAAGCATTAACAACTGAATAATCATAGTGCCTCAACAAATAATAAAACTATCAATGTAAAAAAATATTTAACAACAATAGAACTTCAAAACTTAATACAAAAAATTTTGAATGTGATACTATTGAGGTAAAAAATTCCTACTTCAAAAAAAAAATAATAATAATAATAAATAAATAAATAAATAATAATAATAATAATAGTCAGCATAGAGAGGTTTGAATCACTACATTTTAAATAGAATACTAAGACTTACAATGTTATCACAACCCAAAAGGTCAATTTGATTTCTCTAAAGCTCAAACTTTGGAAATTACTTTGTTATACCAGCGAAAATAATTTCTACATCGTTAATGTTCTAATTTATTCAAACAAAGTTGTAGTGAAATACATTTATTTAGTTGATTAAATCCGTTTCTTGTTCCGATCTTGCTTGTGGCATGCATTATGTCACTAATCTTGTTTTCAAAGATTTGACTGCATCGACGGATGGTTTAAACAAGCTAAAGGCCAAATTTTATTATCTTAATTTGGACCTCAACTAGATGAACCTAGCCAAGTCAGTTCAAGTCCGAACATTTTATGTAAAGCCCGTGTAGTATTTTTCTTTTCTAAGGGTAAAGTGATTGATTTCAAGCATGAATTAATTATTTTACTAAAAGCAAAATTCGTCATGGTCAAAGCAGGTCAAGATTGCCTTGGAGGTGAATTCGGCACTTAGTTGACATCTATTATCGGCACACAGCACGTGTCGGGTTCATTAGGGTAATTTGGGACGGATAATTCGGGGGGGTGTGTGTGTGGACTGTGGAAATATATATATATGAATTTATAAGAGATTAGAAACACGTTCTTATTTTGAATATTATAGTGTGTAAATGAGTTGCTACATTTTTAAGCCCATTTATTAAATTGGTCCAGAATAACCAGCCCAAGAAACCGGGTCCTTTTGATCCAATTAACTGAAGTTTCTGGAATAGATTAAAAGCGTGTTTATGTTCTGTGCATTGGTGCGTTCTAAATGGATGGCTAACACTTGGTGAAATATGGACCGTTGGATCAGCGATTGATCATATTCCTTTTAAATTGAATTCTTCGTTCTAGGGTTAGGGCAGTGGTTTTGTTTTCTTCATTCCTCTCTTGTCTCCTTCGTGCTTTCATCTTTGAGAGTCTCTGTAAATTCATCTTCTTGATGATTTTAGTAATCTCTTTGTGAGATTATAATATACTGAGTGTTGATTACTCTTTGTGAGTAATTTGAATAGAGAGAAATTAGAGTTTGAGAGGTTATTTGTGTTCGAACCTTTGTGGTTCAGATCTGTAATATTCTTGCCATTTTAGGGGCTTTCTTAGTGGATTCGAGCTAAATCCTTAGGGATGCTCAACGGGGATTAGGCGTTAACAGTGGTCGTCGAACCTCGGGGCTACGGCCGAAAAATCTTGTGTTCTTATTTTTGCAATTTTACTTTCTGTTTTCAAAACCAAAGTCGTCTTTAATATAAAAGGTTGATGTATCTGGGACCTACAGTGGTATCAGAGCTTAGGAAAATCGTTTAATACGAACTGTGTTCGAAGAAAATCTCAGATCTGATTTTTACTTTTCTGTTCTTGAAAATTTTTGGGGTTTTTCAAAAGAAAAATATAAGAAACTAGTTCTTGGTGCTTTCTGATTATTCTGCTTTTATATACTTGCAGTATTTGTGAAATCCTGGTACTTTAAACGCCTTGAAAAAGCTAGGGTTTCTTCGAATCTCCCCTAACTCTACCTCTATCTAGGGGTCCTTGAGAGAACCTTAGAAACTTTGGGGATTAGGAGAAACTGAACTTTTTTCTAAAATTTTAAAAATACGTTTTTCTGATTCTATAGTTAGTATGGTGTATATACTGTTATTTGTAACTGATACTTGAATGTTGGTGCATTCAAAAACTATAATTTTTTCTTTTAGCCTGAGATTATTCTTCTTCGAAGGTACATCTGTTCCTTTCTTTTTAAACTTGTAGTTTACTGTGTGTAAGTCTATATGTCTTTGTGACTTACTGTTGAATATTAAACAACTTGTAAAAATTAGAATCACTTCTGACAAATATTACTGTTATATATGCTACTGTCTTGAACTTTTTGAATCAGTTTAATAAACCTGCATAACTGCATATTGATTCATCTCATATTGCAAAGTGATATCTGTATATGTAAATTGCATGTATTGAGTACACATTGCTATTTGAGTATAAACATATGTGAAATAATCAATCTGTTGTATACTGTTGTTTCTTTCTCAAATCTTAAGCTCTTGTATAAAATAAATTGATCCGTGTGATATTTTAACTTGATTCTGAAACTCTTGAGAACAATTGTTTCACTCCTGCACACTATGGCCACCAAAATTGATGTTCCTATGTGGGATGGCAAATGAGACTTTGGTCTCTGGCGCCAAAAAATAAAAGCACTCTTAATGCAATTAAAATGTGTGAAATCAATTGATGAGTCTTGGCCTGAAACCCTAAGTGAAGCTAGGAGAACTGAACAAGATGAATTGGCATGGAGTACCTTATTTTTGCACTTATCTGATTCTGTGATTAGGAAGCTAGATGATACTGATACTGCAGCTGAATTGTGGGAAGCCCTAGAGAAACAATATCTGACTAAAACCCTACCAAATAAATGTTTTCTATGGAAACAATTTTTCAGCCATAGGTTTGACCCTAGTGTTGACTTAGAAGAGAATATGGATAGGTTCAATAAGATCACACAAGACCTTATAAACTGTGGTGAGAAAATCTCAAGTGATCAAAAGGTAGTTTGTCTGCTTAATGCACTGGGTGATAGATATAAGGACATAAGGAATGCCCTAGAATATGGTAGGGATGATCTAACTGTTGATATAATACATAATTCCCTAAAGAATAGGGAACTTGAGTTAAGATCAGAACATAAAGAAGCTCTTAGTGTTAAAACTTCTTTGCCTAACCCTAGGACTAACTCTAAAGGGGTTAGTAATTTTAGTCAGGGTAATAGAAGTAAGAATTTTCAGAAGAAGAAATGGGGTAATAATAGGGCAAAAGATAAGAAAAATAATAAAGGATATGATAAGAATAGGAAGTGCTACTACTGTGGTAAACTTGGACATCTTATCAAAGATTGTTTTAAAAATGCTAAAGATCAAAGAAATGGATCTAATCATAGTGATGGTCCTTTTGCTAATACTGCTTCTCATAAAGAAGCAGGGGTAAACATTGGTGTTGCCAATGTCTCCTCATATGAAAGAACAAGTCAAGACTGGGTTCTTGATTCTGGTTGTTCTTTTCATATGTGTCCAAACCTTAGCTGTTTTTCTGATTTTTCAAATCTAAATGAAGGTTTTGTAAAACAAGGAAACAATGAGTCCTGTGAAGTGAAAGGGATTGAAAACATTATGTTAAAACTTGAAAGTAATCAAACATTACTTTAAAAAGATACAAGATATGTCCCTGCCTTGAAAAGGAATCTTATTTCATTAGGAGCTCTAGATGATGAAGATTATAAAATTGAAATTAATAAGGGTTTTACAAAGATAAAGAAAAATCAGAACCTTATCATTAATACATCTAAAACAAATGGAATTTATTTGATAAGTGCTAAGTGTGTGTCTCCTAATAATGATGTGAACTTAGTGACTCAGTCTAATAATTAGAACTGTGGCATAGGAGACTTGGATATCTTGGGGAGAAGGGACTAAAACTTCTTTCAAAAGAAGGTGTCTCTGGAAAAGACAAAGTTCTTTTCGGTAAACAGAATAGACTGCCATTTAGTACAGGCATACTTAAATTCTAGAATACTCTTGATTATATACATAGTGATTTGTGGAGGCCTACACCTGTGTGCACTGCTTCAGGCTACAGATATTATCTCCTAATAATAGATTATTTTTCCAGAAAGGTATGGATCCTCTTATTAAGAAATAAATCAGATGCTTTCATAACCTTTAAAAATTGGAAAATCATGGTAGAAAACCAAACTGATAGGAAGATAAAAACATTAAGAATAGACAATGGTCTAGAATTCTGCAATGTTGAAATTGATCAATTCTGTAGCATCAATGGAATACAGAGACACATAATTGTTGTCTATACTCCCCAGCAAAATGGAATTGCTGAGAGGATGAATAGGACACTTCTTGAAAGAACTAGATGCATGCTAATAAGTTCTGGTCTACCCAAAATATTCTGGGGAGAAGCTGTTAAGACAGTCTGTTACCTTATAAATAGAAGTCCTTCAAGTTCTGTAGACTATCAAATACCTTAAAAACTTTGGACAGGATCTATGCCAAATTATTCCTATCTAAAAACTTTTGGTTGTGCAGCCTATTTACACCAAACTGGTTCGAAATTAGATCCCAGGTCCAGTAAGTGTGTGTTTCTAGGGTATGTGAAAGGAGTTAAAGGTTACAGATTGTGGTTGAAAGAAATTAGAGGTTATAAGGTCATAATAAGTAGATCAGTTATTTTTAATGAAGAAGATTTCCCTTGTCTTAGTGACAACAATAGAGAAGAACTAACTGATAAAAACTTTGTGTCTACTAGTATTGAAATTGATATCCAAGATGATCAAAATCAAACTCAAATTGAGGTGAAGCAACCTCTAGAACAAACCCAAGCTATAACTGATGAAAACTTAGATGACAACCAAGCTGTTAACCCTACTACTGATCTGCAAGATTATCAACTTGCTAGAGACAAGGAAAGGAGAGTAATTAGAACCCCTTCTAGATTTTTACAAGCAGACTATGTATCTAAACATATTGAATCTGAAACCCTAATGTATGAACCATCCTCCTTTGAAGAGGCTGTTTCTTGTAAAGATTCAGCAAGAGGGCTTGCTACAATGCAAGAAGAATGGACTCTCTAAATAAGAATCATACATGGGATTTGGTAGAAAAACCTATTGACTGCAAACTGGTAGACTGCAAATGGGTGTATAAAATAAAAGAAAGTGATTTGAAAGGAGGCAATAATAGATATAAGGCAAGATTAGTAGCTAAGGGTTTCACACAAAGAAAATGAATCGACTATAATGACATATTTTCACCTGTTGTTAAATACACATCAATTAGGATTCTATTTGCTTTAGTAGCACAATTTAACTTAGAATTAGAACAATTGGATGTGAAAACCGCTTTTCTCTATAGAACATTAGATGAAACAATATATATGTCTCAACCTAAGGGATTTAAAAATAAAAGGAACAGAAACTTAGTGTGTTTACTGAAGAAATCCCTTTATTGCCTGAAACAAGCTCCTAGGTAATAGTATAGGAGATTTGACACTTTTATACAAAGCATTGATTTTAATAAATCTGAATATGATTCATGTTTTTATTTCAAGCATGTGGGAAATTCTGATTTTTCTATTTACTTCTATATGTAGACGATATGCTTCTAGCTAATCATGATAAAGTTGCAATTGATTCCTTAAAAGGAAAACTTAAATCTGAATTTGAAATGAAGGATCTAGGACCTGCTAGAAAAATATTAGGAATGGAAATAAAAAGAAATAGAATAGATGGAAAATTATTTTTAACTCAAGATTCCTAAATACAAAAGGTAGTTAAGAGGTTTTCACTACATGAATCAAAATCAGTTAGCCTTCCTTTATCTACTTGTCTGAAGTTGTTTGTTTTACATTCACCCAAAACTGAAGATGAATATAATAGAATGGCAAATGTGCATTATGCAAATGCAGTAGGGTCTGTCATGTATGTTATGGTCTGCTCTAGACCAGATGTTGCCTTTGTTGTTAGTGTTTTAAGTAGATTTATGAGCAATCCAAGGGAAACACACTGGGAAGCTATGAAACACTTAATCAGATATCTAAAAGGTACTCAGAATTTAGGACTTATGTTTAAATCTGATAAAAATGGTCTTAAACTAAAAGGGTATGTTGATTCTGATTTTGCTGGAAATTTAGACAATAGAAAATCTACCACTGCATATTTTTATGTAATAAATAACACCTGCATAAGTTGAAAGTCTTAGCTTCAGAAATTAGTTATCTTATCATCCACTGAAGCTGAGTACATTGCAGCCACAGAAGCTGTAAAAGAAGGTCTGTGGGTAAACGGTCTATTAAATGAATTGGGGTTTATAGAAAATAAGGTGGAGCTTTGTTCAGATAATCAAAGTGCTATTTTCTTAAGTAGAAATCCAGTGTTTCATGATAGAAACAAACACATAGATGTTAAGTTTCACTTCATTAGGGATATAACTGAAAATGGTGATATAAAACTGGTAAAAATATCCACTAGAGTGAATCCAACAGATGCAGGCACAAAGGTAATACCATTGAATAAATTTCAAGATTCTTTGAAGTTATTGAATCTTGAAACTAACTAGTTTTTTGTTTTTTGACAGGTTTAACTGAGCATATGAACTGAGGTGAAGTTTGAGTCCACTATTGAGAGTCTTAAAAATGAAGCAAAGGTGGAAATTGTAAATTGGTTGCTACATTTTTAAGCCCATTTATTAAATTGGTCCAGAATAACCAGCCCAAGAAACCGAGTTCTTTTGATCCAATTAACTGAAGGTTCTGGAATAGATTAAAAGCGTGTTTATGTTTTGTGCATTGATACGTTTTAAATGGATGGCTGACACTTGGTGAAATCTAGACCGTTGGATCAGCGATTGATCGTATTCCTTTTAAATTGAATTCTTCATTCTAGGGTTAGGGCAGTGGTTTTGTTTTCTTCATTCCTCTCTCGTCTCCTTCGTGCTTTCATCTTTGAGAGTCTCTATAAATTCATCTTCTTAATGATTTTAGTAATCTTTTTGTGAGATTGTAATATACTGAGTGTTGAGTACTCTTTGTGAGTAATTTGTATAAAGAGAAATTAGAGTTTGAGAGGTTATTTGTGTTCGAATATTTGTGGCTCAGATCTGTAACATTCTTGCCCATTTTAGGGGCTTTCTTAGTGGATTCAAGCTAAATCCTTAGGGATGCTCAACGGGGATTAGGTGTTAACAGCGGTCGCCGAACCTCGGGGCTACGGCCGAAAAACCTTATGTTCTTATTTTTGCAATTTTACTTTCTGTTTTCAAAACCAAAGTCGTCTTTAATATAAAAGGTTGATGTATCTGGGACCTACATAGTGGTTAGGATAGTGAGGCATTCTAACTAAAAGCAATTTGAGAGTTCTGAGTTTTAATCAGTTTCTTCAATATTAGTCAGTTCAAAGCACAGATTTTCCCAACTCTCACCTTCATCTCCTGTCTCTCTTTCCCACGCCTTCTACCCCTCTCTCTCTCTCATTCTTTTTTCTTTCATACTTTACACCAAAAATTACACAAATACAAATTTGAACCTCTGGTTTTGCAAGATAAATTAAGAAGTTGGTACTCCGGGGATGTCAGAATCAAAGGAAAATTTTCATCTACTTCTCCTGAGAATTTCCAGTTAAAATACTCATCTGTGCAAGTGGTTAGTCCTTTACAATATTATATAATTTCTCAATAATATACATGAAATTTTGATTGACATATGGTTCCTACATCAAATGAAATGAGATATTCATTTGGGCTTCTCAAAAATGTATAAGCGTACTCAATTCATCACCGACTACTCTCAATGAAATGGAGGCATAGAATGTTGCATAAAAAAATTACAAATAGAATAAAGTAAAAATGCAATAAATCAAGTCAATTCAATTGTCCATTTAGCAAAAATTATCTTTAATTAAAATGTAAATGTTTAAAGCAATAAGATTTCAAGCGCTACAAATAAAAGTCACTTTAGAACAATTGACAGAAATATATGATGACCTTAATCATTTAGAGATACTAAAGTTTATCTTTTGACATTATGAATTTTGAGTTCTTGTTTGACATGATTATTTGGTGCAATATATATCAATTATTGATAAAAGTAAGCTAAATACTGTAAATTGAGGATATCTCTACTAATGCTATAATTAATAACTTGAAAGTGTTCTTTTTTTTTTTTTTTAAATATATCAAGAAATTGAATTTGAATCTGCAAATGAAAGTTGAACATACATTTAATGAAAAACGCATTATTCATGAAAGAAGAACTTGGATGAAAATTTCCATGATGAGATAACACATTCAACTGAAAAATCTTCTAGAAATGATTATTTCTTATATATATTGATGATGCTCATTTTTCATTTGAGTTAACGTTTGAACAATTTCAAAAAATTGATTTTTTTTTTATTCTTAAAAATTGAAGATTGCTGATGATAATTCTTTGAAATGTTAGTATGATAAGTTTGAAGAATCTTTGAAACACGGATATAAATTCTAATAATATGGGTAAAAGTTTAGGGTTGTTTGAAATAATGGTCTTTCTAGTTCTTTGAGATTATTGTTAGAAGGATGGATACATATTATTGTCAAGTTTTCCTTTTTTTTCTTTATTAAGCAGTCTCTGAATTTAAGAAAATGTGACTGACCGCATGAATCATATAGGTATTTGGTAAATAAATTCATGTAGCAATTTGATCACCAAAACCAAACAAAGGAAGATTATGTGGATAATCAATTATCACAAGGTTGGAGGAAGGGCTTTACACTATATTCACGCATCAATTTGAGGACGGAAATATTTTAGTACTCCTGGAGTATAAAGTACTTAGTAGTCACTGTCATTATTTAATTGACATATATATTATATAATTGAGATTTAACTATTTAATTGGGATTCATACATGAATGAATAATACACATATTGATTAAATAATGGCTGGGAGTATTCAATTTTCATGTTCGGGGGGAGTACTAGAGATTTTCTACACAATCGAAAATATTTCCATTTTTTAATTGCTTTTCCACAATATTATAGGTAAATTTCACAAATTTTTACTTTACTATGCACTTATTTTCACCTTGGCCATTGAACTTTAATTTTTTTTTAACACTAAACTTATAATGTGTCAAAAAAACCTACCAATTAATCAGTCATCTATTACTTTAGTGAAAATACGTTCTAGTGTAAATCTCATACTCACGTGCAAAATCGCTACACAATATATTACAGGCGTAAATAAAATGTCTTGGAACAGTTCTGAGAGTAATTTATTTGTTTATTTATTTTTTTAGGTTCAAGGGAATGTTAGGTCCTATTATTCAGGACCTTATAACATTTGATGCCTTATATAACTACTGGCTTACTTCTATTTTACATGTTGGAGTAAATAATTATTTATAGGTTCTTCCAAACATTAATATAACTTAACTCTAACAATTAATGAAATGGTAGCGCTATTTCCATCCACGCTTTTTATGAGTACATCCACTTTTAAAAATAAAATTTTACTATATTTTAAATTATATATAAATTTACTTAAATAGACATAAGTAATGTTACACTCCTATCTGAACCACCTCGGAATGTCCACCACCACACACTCCGATTTGCTAGACACCCACCCGAAGTGATTTCGAAGTGATCTCCCCAATGTCAACGACCTGCTATCACACTGCGAGACATAGGCGATCTTGCTAAACTGACCGAAGCGCCCTCGCCCCTGAGACCGAGGCGAAGTGTACTCCGGGGACCTCTGTCAGAAGATCCGCCGCCAATTTCAGAAGGAGATCTTTGCCAAGATCCTTTCTGCCCCGAAGGTTTAAATTGATTTGACGTCTCTATAAGGCTAGTTGATGTGACTTATCAACTTTATGTCAACTCAACTTGGGAGAAACAATTACCCGCCCACTCTACAGACGCGACTGATTGACGCCTATGAGCAGACACCTCATACTGTCAGATGTATACACGTGCCCCACATCCAATGGTTCATACCACCTATAAATACCCAAGGGTTGGCAAGAGGCAAAGGTAATGAAAATCTTACTATATAGCACTCCATAGCAAGCAATATATATTTTCTCCTCCCCCTTATCATTTTGCACAACCCCTAGGTACTGTTCTGACCACCTGAACCTGACTTGACCGTCAGAGTGTATACGGCCGCCACCACCCCCGCTGGTCACGGTTGTGTACGTCTGACCGTGCGTTGATTGTGCGTAGGGAGGAACACGTAGAGTAGCTCTCGATTGGCCACGTAGAAGGTCCAATTTTCGAGATCAACAGATTGGCGCCATCTGTGGGAAGCACTTCCCATTCAAAGTTCTGCATTCTCCACAGGAGAAATCATCGAAAAACTAGCGACTAACCCTGAAAAGGGCACGTTCTTGAAAAAGAACAAAGTCGAGTTATAATCCAAGTTCTCACAACCCTTGAAAAAGGAGATAGGATGAGTTATAGTCATGAAAACGACAACCCCATGAGAGAGGCCTCTGAAGAGGAGGTGCTACATAACAATGTTACTCACCAGAGACCCCATCACCGGCGTCGTCGAGGTGAAAGAACAGCCATGTTCACTGAAGGAATGACTCAAATAGCTGCGGGCATGAGAGACATCGTAGCTCAAAATATGGAGATGCATGAACTTCTCATGCAAGCCCGAGGTCACCAGGGCTCTCAAATGCCGCAAGGATCTTACCCAGTGTAGGAAGCCCCGAGGCCACACCAGTCAGCACAGAGAACGTCCCCTCGAAAGAGAAGCGGGCTCCGAAGCCACATCTTATGTGCAAGGGAAGCCATCAGAACCACACTTGGGGGATAATTTCCCTCAAGAATACGAGGAACAGAGGTCGGTAAGCGTCTTCGACCGGATAGGGGAGGATCCTAGCAATAGGGTCTGCCCAGTGAGAAGATCAGTTCGGCCAAATCAGGAACAAGAACAGGCTCCTTCTCCTCCTAGAAATAGGAGGGACAGGAGGAACCTAGTCGATTGGGAGAGTCGAGGAGAAGCGCCTCCACCTCCCCAGAACTTTCAAGATGATGAAGCGTCAGATGGGCCCTATCGATCTTATGAGATTGACGACGATGATGATAACCTCCCTTTCTCAAGGAAAATCCGAAGCTTCCCAATGCCAGAAAATTTCATGCCCCCTAAGATCCCCAAGTATGAAGGAAAGAGGGACCCGGAGAAGCACCTTACCGAGTATATGACACAAATGAGTCTCAGGGTCGTCTGCTTTGAAATGCAGAGCCTTCCATTTAACACTAGGCGGAGCCGCCGAAGTGTGGTACAGCAGGCTTTCTCCCCTAAGCATTAGAAGTTGGTCAGATTTGAAGAAGACATTCTTGAATCAGTACCTCTCGCGAAGAGAAGGAGAGGCCCCAGTGCAACGCCTGCAAGACATGAGTTAGGCCCCTGGAGAGACGCTGAAAAGCTATCTCGCCAGGTTTACGGACGAAATCACATACTGTGAACAAGTCACTGACAGACAAGCCCTTTCAGCCCTGAAAGGCGGCCTCAACATGAACACTTTGTTCTGGAGGGACGTGCGCAGCAAGAATCGTTCCACCTATGATGAATTCGTGGAAATGATGAGAGTTGAAATCGTGAGTGAAGAAATGATTGATCACCGAAACCGTGCCGTGGAGGGACTCACTCCGCCTCAGAGGCAGGTAGGTCAAGGACCCACAGCACACCTTGTTACTTAGCAATGGACTCAAGCAGGACACACAATAGCTCCGACCTCCGGACAGGCACTGGCTTTCTCCACACTAAATGCAATGTCGATATTGGCATATGAAAATGTTCCTGGCCAAGCGGGGCCATCTAGAAGAAACGATAACAAGAAAAAGAAGAAAAAGCGATCAAACAGACCCTTGGAAGGGGCAAAGCTTTGCACTTTCCATCAACTCTATGGGCATAACACCAACAAATGCAGAGATGCTCCTCGACGCCCAGACCGGATCAACCCATACCCCTCTAAGAGGAATGAATATCCTCGCAGAACTGCCTCCCCGAACAGGGGAGATCAAAGGCATAGAGAGCAGTCACCCCTGAGAAGAGAATCAAGGGACCAAGGAGAGTCTAGGCAGAGAGATCAGGCCCCATTTTCTGGGGGCCAAATCATCAGGAAAATTGACACCATCATTGGGGGATCCTACATCGGTGGCAACACCTGGAATACCCAAAGGAATTATACAAGGAAAGCAAAGGACCCACCAATGATCACTTACATTGTCAACGAGTCCCAAGGGGCCAACAGGATGGCCCCAATTACCTTCTCCCAGGAAGATGTGCAAGGAGTTCACCATCCCCATTGCGACGCACTGGTTGTGAAAGCTGTAGTAGCCAGAAACGGGCTCAAACGCATGCTCGTCGACAATGGCAGTTCGGTAAACATATTGTTCAGCTCCACCTTTGACAAAATGTAGATTGAACATGGATTGATCCCCATGACCGACCCACTATTCGAATTTACTAGGGACAGCATCGTCCCACGAGGACGGATCACTCTGCCCGTCGAGATGGGTTCAGCACCCATAGTGGCCCAACACTTCAAGGAATTCTTAGTGGTAGACCACAGATCGGCCTATCATGGAGTATTGGGCAGAGTCGCTTTGAAAGATCTTTGGATCGTCACATCCATCCACTACTTGTGTATGAAATTCTCAACTGAACATGGGATTGCAACGGTCCGAGGCGATCAGATGGGCTCTAGGGCATGCTACTTAAACTCGCAGCGAAAGTCGAAGCCCCGAACTGTTAATGTAATCCTAACTGAGGTTCCCACTGAAACCAGTGTAGACGTGAAAATGCTCGACGCCCCTGAACAAGGGCATACCTCTAAACAAGAGGAAGACGTCGAAATGAAAGAGGCCCCTGAACAAGGGCACCCTCTTGATGAGTTAGATCCCCGAATAATTGACTTTGAACCAAATGCAACCCAATGGAAGAACTGAAAACTTTCTCCGCCAACCTAGAAGACCCCAGTCAGGTCTTGAGTATAGGGAAGGCACTGTTCCCCGAAGCAAAAGAAGAGATGATAAGTTTCCTGAAAAGGAACTTGGATGTCTTCATTTGGAAGGATGAAGACATGGTGGGAATAGATCCAAGGATCAGTTGCCACCATCTTAACATCAACCCCTCTTGTGCCCCCCATCGACAGAATAGACGTGCCCTCAATTCGAAGAGGTACGCTGCACTGAAAGACGAAGTAAACAAACTTAGCCGCAGTGGTTTCATAAGGGAAACCATCTACCCGAAGTGGATATCCAACCCGATCCTGGTGAAAAAGCTCAGCGAAAAGTGGAGGGTGTGTGTAGACTTCACAAACTTGAATAAGGCGTGCCCTAAAGACAGCTTCCCACTTCCAAGGATAGACCAACTTGTGGATTCCACTGCTGGACATGAACTGCTGAGCTTCATGGATTCATACTCAGGGTACAACCAGATACCCATGTTCCGACATGATGAGGAAGTTACGTCATTTATTATGGACAGAGGTCTGTACTACGACAAAGTCATGCCTTTTGAATTGAAGAATGTCGGAGCTATATATCAGAGGCTGGTCAACATGATGTTTGCCGAACTCATTAGCAAAACCATGGAGGTCTACGTAGACGACATGTTAGTCAAAAGCCTCCAGGCATCCGAACACGTGAGTTACCTCGACCAAACTTTTCAGATACTTAGAAAATATAAGATGAAGTTGAATCTCCTCAAATGCACCTTTGAAGTGGCTTCGGGTCAGTTCTTGGGATATATTGTCAATCAAAGGGAAATTGAAGCAAATCCAGTGAAAATAATGGCCTTGCTAGAGATGAGGTCACCTCAGAAATCAAAAGAGGTCCAAAGCCTCAATGGTCGAATAGCCGCACTCAGTCGCTTCATCTCCAGAGCCACAAATAAAAGTTTGCCTTTCTTCAATGTGCTTAAGCAAGGAAAGAAGTTTCAATGGACTTCTGAATGTGAGGAAGCCTTCCAGGCGCTGAAAAAGCACCTTGGAGAGGCACCCCTCCTATCGAAACCTCAACCAGATGAGTCACTACTGCTATACTTAGCGGGTTCGGACGTGGCGGTCAGCGCCGTCCTAGTCAGAGAAGAAAGTGAGCACCAGCTGCCAGTGTACTACATCAGCAAACACTTCTCCCAGCTGAAACACGCTACCCAGAGATGGAGAAACTGGCACTCGCCCTTATCACAGCCTCAAGAAAACTGAGGCCATACTTCCAGGCCCACTCAATTGAAGTTCTCATTAACTTCCCATTGAAAGAGGTGATGCAGAAAACAGATTTATCAAGACGCCTGCTAAAATGGGCAATCGAGCTCAGTGAGTTCGATTTATTGTTTTGATCTCGACACGCCATCAAGGGCCAGGCCCTTGCAGATTTTATGGTTGAGTTTGCCAAAGCCCCAGAAATGGAGGCAATAATGGAACCAGCCGAGCCCCCCACATGGAAACTGTTTGTAGATGGGTTCTCAAGAGAGACTGGCTCCGGGAAAGGGATTGTTTTGGAAAGT
The DNA here is from genome assembly GCF_002742605.1 of Olea europaea var. sylvestris. NCBI lineage: Eukaryota > Viridiplantae > Streptophyta > Magnoliopsida > Lamiales > Oleaceae > Olea > Olea europaea. The sequence goes on from NW_019227832.1 coordinate 160,402, forward strand.
CCGGAAGGCCACAAGCTAAACTACGCAGTAAGGTTTGGCTTCAAAGCCTTGAGCAACGCTACTGAATACGAGGCCCTTCTGGCAGGTCTTAGACTTGCTAAAGAGATGCAGGTCAGAAGGCTCCCGGAAAGCAGTAATTCTCAACTAATAGTGAATCAGGTCAATGGGAACTTCGCGGCCAATGACAGTAGCATGGTTGTATACTTGAAGTTAGTTCTGGACCTAGTTCCTCATTTTGAAAGGTTCGAACTGACTCAAGTCCCCCGCCTAGAAAATTTACATGCAGACGCCCTTTCAAAACTGGCTAGCAGCAAGGATTCAGAGCTGCAAAAGGTTGTCCCTATTGAGCACTTATCAAAGCCCTCCACTTCTAGAGGTGAAGAGGTACTACAGATAGAAGGCAACCCATTATGGATGTAGCCTATCATCGCCTATCTGAAGGATCAATCACTCCCTACTTCTAAAAGTGAGGCGCGAAAGTTAAGAAGAAGGGCTGCACACTTCGTTCTGCAAGAAGATACTCTTTACAAGAGAAGCGTCGCCTCGCCATTTCTCCGATCCGTGGGAGGCGAAAAGGCCACATACATACTCAAAAAAATCCATGAGGTAATCTGCGGAAATCACTCCGGAGGAACGGCTCTGGCACATAAGGTTCTCCGTCAAGGCTACTTCTGGCCAACCCTGAAAAGGGACGCTTGCCAGTTTGTCCAGAAATGTGACAAGTGCCAGGGCTTCTCTATATTCAAAGGCAGCCTTCTCAGAGCCTCTCCATAGTAACTAGCCCTTGGCCATTCGCCAAGTGGGGCATTGAATTCATTGGTCCACTCCCAAAAGGAAGAGGAAGAGGAAGCGTAACTTTCGCCATTGTCGCCATTGACTACTTCACTAAGTAGGTCGAGGCTGAACCCCTTGCCAGGATCATCGAGGCGAACACTACTAAATTCATCTGGAAGAACATCATTTGTAGGTTCGACATTCTCCACTCCTTAGTGTCCGACAATAAAAGATAGTTCGACAACAGGAAGATGCGAGAATTATGCGACGAGCTAGGCATAAAGAAGGACTTCTCAACGCCTCATCACCCTCAAGCAAACGGACAAGTTGAGGCAGTGAACAAGACTATCAAGTACACCTTGAAAAGGAAGCTTGACACCTCAAAAGGGGCTTGGGTGAACAAACTCCCCCACGTCCTCTCGGCCATCTAGACATCTAGTCGAACTACAATAGGGGAAACACCATTCTCGATAACCTACGGAGTCGAGGCCATGAGCCTGGTCGAGGTCAGGGTCACATCATACCGTCAGATACACTTCAATGAAATCAGCAACGACAAGGCTCGAATAAGCGAACTCTACCTCCTTGAAGAAAGAAGGGATGCTTCCCAAGTGAACTTGGAAAAGTATCATCGAAAGATGACCCGCTATTATAACTCCAAGGTCAGAAACAGAACTCTTCGCTTGGGGGACCTCATCCTCAGAAGAGTCTTCCAATCTTCAAAACCAACAGGGTCCGGAGTGTTTGGACCGAACTAAGAGGGCCCTTACCGTATCTGCAGAGAATCCCGACCTGGCACTTTCAAAATTGAAGACATGGCAAGAAAGGCACTACCTCATCAATGGAACATCGAACACTTGAGGAAGTACTATCAATGATGAGCCTTTGTTCTGATCTGATCTCAATATTGTCTAATGAATGGGTGTTCTGATCTGATCTGATCTCAGTTGTAAATTCCCTAGCTTACTAAGTGCTGAAATTGTCTTGGTAAAGTGTGGTGTTATTTGTCAAAGTAATGAAACTTCGGTTCTGTGCCACATCGGTTAGTAAATTATTTCCTCAGCCCTTCAATATGTTTACTTAAGTGATTCGATCTCAAATTGTTAACTGATTAACGTTAAGAGGCACTTCGTGTTTACTTAAGTGGTCCGCTTCATATTACTTAAGTGGTCCGCTTCATATTAACTTAGTGATCCGATCTTCTGTTATTAACTGGTTATTGTTAAGAGGCACTTAATCTTGAATGTTCATACAAGGGTAAACATATCAATACAATAAGATAGCAGAAGCACCAATACTTAACAAAAACTTTCATTTCATTTACTTGAATTTGAAATACAAAAAGGCCGAAGTCATTACAAAAGTTGGCCCTCTTCTACTGGAGGGTCTTCTCGGACCACTTCTACCTCGACCGCCTCATGAGCTTCTTCAGCAAGCCTATCAGGCCAACCTCCAGTTGGTCCCCCGAACTCTACCGCTAAAGAAGAGATGTCCAGAGTGGGGTGGACCTCTTTCAGCCAACCCAGCAAGCCTTGGGCACTCCAGGAGGCCCAAAAGTTGGCGAAGCCATCGTACAGGGGGTGTTCTTCAAAGCGGTCAATAAAATTCTAAACCGCCACCTCCCCTGTAGACTTCAACTCCTCCTTCGAGGAGGCGATCTCCTCAGATGAGCCTCCGCCTTTTCTTTGTTTGAGGCCTCCAGAGCCTCTGTGACGAGCCGGTGGTGCTCGTTGGTGTGATCTACTCACCGAGTCATGGCAGCCACTTGGCACTCCACCTCGTATGGCTCCTTCTTCAGCCGCTCCACTTCTGCTCTGGCGACAGTCAGCTGGGCCTCGACCTCCTTCCGTCCCTTCTCCTCCTTAGTGGCCTTGGCGTGGGCCTCTCTCACAGCGTCTCCATACTGCATCACCTCCTCGAGGCGCTTGGCGAGGTCCTCCCTCTTAGCGTTCAGATCCTTCACAAGCCTCGAGTTGGATGCTGGTGCTGAGAGCCCGGACCACGCAGGCACTATTGGCCACCACCAGGTCTTCTGCTGTGTAGGAAGCAGTGTGGTCCCTCCACTCTTCGGTCTAGTATTTGTTGTGGACCACTGCCACCGCAGCCGTTTCTGGAGGAAGGGCCTCCAACACTTCTTTCACCGGCTCCTCCGGGTTGATGCCCAAGAAGTCGACCTTCTTAGAGGGACGGGTCCTCTTTCTCCTTTGCTGCCCTGGCACTTGGGCAATAGGCACGGCAGCAAGTGACGAAGTGGCCAGGGCAGTAGCAACCTCTGCTGGTGCAGGCCTCTTCTCCGAAATGGCCACCCCAATAGGGATTGTAGTCTGCTTCAAAATGGGGGATGGCCTCGCCACAATTGGGCGTTTTGAAGGGGCGGCACTCTTTTTGCCCTTTTGCAACAGGTCGGCCTCAAGGTCCTCTGGCACCTCCTCCTCCGTCGGAGGCTGGAGCCTTTTACTGGCATCCACCAGGTCCTCCATTTGCTTCTTGTAGGTGGAGGAGGAGGTCTTCAGCGCCCATGCCTCTACCATCATCCTTTGGATGGTCTTAAAGTCGGGGCGTACGGGCATCTTCTTGTTAAAGTTGTCTGCAAGGAACAAACGATGAATTAGTACAAGTGTAAAGAGTTCAGAAATATTGAAGGGTAAAGGCTTCAGGACAGTTACCTTGAGATACCATTAGGTTGTGTGTAATGAAGTGTAGATTATTTTTTATCAGTCGATGGTATGACCTCTTCTTCTGAGGCAGCTGATAGATGATGCAAATGGTGTCGAAGTCTTCAGAAGACAGTTCGCACCGAGGAAGAGAGAAATACAAATGTTAGTCACAATCCAAACCAAAGAGAAATATAAAGAAATACAACTGCGATACTCACTAAGTGTCGAGTAATTTTTGGGGACCGTAAGAGGTGCCAGGGAGTCCCCCTCCATCGTGTCCCATCGTCCTGTGGCCCAGCACCACGAGCTCTTCCACTCTTTGATAAAGCTCGGCAAATCGAGCACAAATGGAGTATGAGAACCCCATGAAGTAAGGTAATACCAGCCCCTGGTCTTATCCCCCCCCCCCGACTGTTACTTTAGGGATATAAAGGGTCTGAAAGACGGAGAAGGGCATCTCAACCCCAAGTGACGCCTCTTTCCACAACATCCAGGAACCCACCATTTGGCTCCAGGAGTTCGGATTGAGTTGAGTCGGAGCTAATCCATAGGATCTAAGTACCATCCTAAAGAAAGGGTGAACTGGAAGCCTAAGGCCGGCTCTAAGGATCGCCTCACTTATGGCCACGCACCTCGGCCTAGGGTAGCAGGCCCTCTCTTTAGGCTCGGGAAGGATCAGATTTATGCTATCTAGAATCCTATATTCTACCCTAAGTCTCTCTAGGTCGGCCTCCTTTAGTTTGGAGGGGTAATCCGATGCCCCCTAGTACATAGAAGTATCAACCGGGCTATCCGGCCTCTTCCATATATTCTCCCCCCAAGTATCGCTTCGGCTATATCGGAGGAGGTCGCCACAGTGGGCTCGTCCCTCCTCACTAATTCTAGCCCCCTCCCCGAACCAGAACTTTCCTCAGAAGCCATTTTTCAGAAAGTAAATGTCCCAAAAGTTACTGAAACTTACCAATTCAGAGGTTTCCCCAGCCGAAAATGATCAGAAAATGGTGTAAGGTCGCCGAAAATTGATATTTCTCACCGAAAACGCTCAAAAATGCCGAAAATCGCGAATGATTTAAGAGCAAAGTAAATTTTCCGTTTGCACAAGGATAAAAAGCTTCAAAGACGCTCAAAGTCCGCCTTTTATAGAACGCTCTAGCTGATCTCCACCGTTGAATTAAAATGTAATCAATCTAGGCCGTCCGTCGCATCATCAATCTAGGCCGTTGAAATGAAACGTCGATTTGATCTACGCCTAAGATCTTGCTGTGACCCTCACGATCGCATAAAACGCGTCACCTCGATCACCACCAGCTGTCAACAATAAGTAGCTGCAACAGCCTTTTAGGAGAATGGGCATGGTGCCAAACTGTCACCTTGGAAATATGCAACAGCTGTCAAATCATTTAACGTCACATGCCCACCTCGGGTCGATCTCCTCACTCAACTTTACAAAGCTTAGATGCACCTGATGTGGAGTCCCCTGTGGGTCATCGCCTTGATCGTTGCATTCTCTCCTAAGCTTTACAAAGTTTTAGCCATCTCCCAAAGCATTGTCCCCTGTGGGTCAGCACACTTGTGGCAGATGAGCTTCTCACTCAAATTTACAAAGTTTAGATGTACCTAACACGGAGTCCCTTGTGGGTCATCGCCTAGGTCGTTACGTTCCCTCCTAAGCTTTACAAAGTTTTAGCCATCTCCCAACGCGTCGTCCCCCGTAGGTCAACGCACCGATGGCAGATGAGCTCCTCACTCAACTTTACAAAGTTTAGACGCACCTGAGGCGAGTCCACTGTAGGTCATCGCCTCGGTCACTGCGTTGACCTTCTTCCTACGCATTATCCAGTCTTGCAGCACTTTGGTCTCACATGAGTAATTGTTTTCCTTACGCAGTAGCGAAGCTTTAGAACATCTGCCTAAGATCATCGATTCGACGAATGCAGAAGATCGGCCCTCAAACTCCCACAAGTCACGGTCCACGTACCTAGGCATACACATCCGGTCAGGAAGGCAAGTCCACCCATGATATAAATATTCATACCTGGACTTGAGGGACCATTGTTACGCTTCTATCTGAACCACCTCAAAATGTCCACCACCACACCTCCGATTTGCTAGATACCCACCTGAAGTGGTTTCAAAGATATCTCCCCAATGTCAACGACCTGCTATCACACTACGGGACATAGGCGATCCTGCTGAACTGATCGAAAAGCCCTCGTCCCTGAGGCCGAGGCGAAGTGCACTCTGAGGACCTCTGTCAGAAGATCCGCCATCAATTTCAGAAGGAGATCTTTGCCAAGATCCTTTCTGCCCTTAAGGTTTAAATTGATTTGACGTCTCCATGAGACTAGTTGATGTGACTTATCAACTTTATGTCAACTCAACTCGGGAGAAGCAATTACCCGCCCACTCTACAGTCGCGACTGATTGACGCCTATGAGCAGACACCTCATACCGTCAGATGTATACACGTGCCCCACATCCAACGGTTCATCCCACCTATAAATACCCAAGGGTTGATAAGAAGCAAAGGTAATGAAACTCTTACTACATAGCACTCCATAGCAAGCATATATATATTTTCTCCTCCCTCTTATCATTTTGCACAACCCCTGGGTACTGTTACGACCACCTAAACCTGACTTGACCGTCGGAGTGTATACGGCCGCCGCCACCCCCGCTGGTCCAGGCCGTGTGCGTCTGACCGTGCGTTGATTGTGCGCAGGGAGGAACACGTGGAGTATCTTTCAGTTGGCCATGTAGAAGGTCCAATTTTTGAGTTCAAAAAGTAATAATGAAGGGTAATAGATATATATCCACGCTTTTTATAAGTACATGCACTTTTAAAAATAAAATGTTACTATATTTTACGATGAAATGGGACTGCCCAAAAACTTTCCTGATTTCAAATTATTGATACGAAGGATCCAAGACTTCATTCAGTAATCATGTAATGAATTAAATGATGTGATTCCACTCGTGTTAGCAAAAATAAAACTCACACCGGGGAAATGCTAGCAAGCATAGACTACAGAATCCCAGAAAGTAGGGGATAAGTATCCTAAAAGAACAAAAAAATCTGAGACAAGGTCCTAACATACTAAACTTACGTGAGGGGCAAGATATATTAATTACCTAACTTTGAAAGCTGAAAATCCAGCCAGCAGAACACATGATCCTCAGTTGACAGTAAGACAGCAATACCAATTCAAATTTACAATTTGAATAATATCACCACAAATACATACGACTTTCAAGATATGAAACACGATGAGTTCCAAATGTTACTCGATATACTTTCTCTAGAGAAAAACCTCCTCCTAATTTGGATATTGATTTATGGTGGTTTGCCTTTGATGAATTGAGTTTCATGAATAAGAATAATAAAATTTCTAGTAAATACTGTTAAAATGGTTAGCTGAATAATATATATTAATTTAATGTTCAATGATATATATTAACTCCAACGGTAATAATTTTTTGGTGACCTAAAGATTTCTTTTTTCGATTTTCATGGGAAACTTTGCTACTACCATGAATTCTTGTCTTCCGACGTTAACGTATACAGTTTGTCTTTTAACTGTTTAGAGATGATAATAATAATTTCATGGGGGAATGTGCTTACATTCAACGATGCCTAACTGCCTAACTGATGAAATCCTAAATCTAAGACATGAATGTAATAAAATTAATATCATCTTTGTTAGTATTTCATTCATTTTGTTTAAAAGAGTTTATATTTTAGGGATTGTGTGAATCTAGTGTTAGGGATGTACTTAAAATTTATGTGGATATATGTTATTTAAATGAATGAATTTAGTAAGGACAAAATTGGAATATAACGTGGATGTAAATAGTATTTTTTTAAAATTTTAAAATTTTGTTAGGTATGAACTTAGAGTGGGATGTACTTATAAAAAATGTAGATGAAAATAGCGCTACCCTTAATAAAATACTTGTAACGTACATGTAAATTGACGAGTATTTTCTATTGTATTCACATATGTGAACATAAGTTGCATTTGATTTATTTGCCAACAAAATGATTCAATGAATGTATGGATACATGTGTCAAACAATTAAATCAAGTAAAAGGGCACATCCTCTATTAGTATAAATATAGTTTGGATAATCATTCCACAATATGATTTTCTTATCGATTTTTTTATTTTATTTTTATGAGGCGTTTATATTGACTGTGGTATTGTTTACTGGACAACATTTCAATTGCAATTTTTCAATATTTGTGAATTGTCCCACATTCCCACTTTTTTCGTTGCATTCTTATATTTAACATTCTAGCAATTAACACATTTTCATCCTGATTACGATTTTCGTCCAAAAGTTCCATTGGAATGACATAGAATGATTTATTTGTCCCACTTATATTAGTAAGCAAAAAATAATAAATGGAAAAGTATGACATAATATTTGTTCCTCATTTCAATGCACACTTAAAAATTATTGAATTAAACTACTTGTACAAGGTTGAAGACCAGAAGCAAGAAAGCATGCCGATTTGGATGTTTTTGATTGGACGTGTTTTTAAAAAAATTTCAAATTGTCCAATTGATTGTCGACACGTGGTGCCCCTTTTTTTACCCTATTTTCTACCTTGGATCTGTAGCATCTTTCAAAATTATTTGGACAAAGCCCCATGTTTGTCACCCATTACTTTACATTCTATCACATTTTTTTTGGAATAAGCCATTTGAACAATGGATTTGTATAACATGCTTGGCAATGGTGTAGGTGTCAAAAAAGTGTTGATGGGAAAGATAAAGTATTTTTTAAACGGTTTAATGATAACCTGCCATGTAACATATTGTCAAACTTGTTGTAAAAATCATTGTACAACAAGTATGGTTCCATTTTTTTCTACTGTACTCATTTTCAACCACACATTCTTCGTTAAAATAATATTACATGCAAACCAAAAATATTTCCTTCTTTTTTAACAATACATTCTCCATCAAAGTCATGATTGATTGTTTCGGAGGCGAGAAAGAGAACAGATAAACAAATTGAAAGAGATGGGATAGATAGGTGGCTCGAAATTAAATGGTTTCAAATACACTCAAAATTATTATAAAGCACGTGATAATTAAAAAATTGATATATAAATACAATAATGAGTAAAAATCAAATTAAAAAACAAAAATCACCTCCACCACGCACACTCGTCCTTCTTCCCCAAGGCCACCCACACCGTGGTCGAAGTCATCGCCCAAAGGCTGCCAGCCACCGCCATCCCCCCCTCCCCCAAAACACCCGGCCTGCAACATCCTCTTCACTCCATCCAATGCACCACCAATCATCGTCGCAAACACTACCAAATCCGTTAACTTCAGCAACAATTGCAGCAAAATAATAATAGCAGTGCTAATGATAGTAGTAATTATAATAATTTAATTGGGGTTTCCAATTCACTTGTAACGGGGTTTATAGAAGACCTCTTCGATATCGAGGTTGAATCAAATGCAATAGCAGTAGCATCAAAATGACAAGACAACATCAGCAACAACAAGAGGGGATTTAGTAGGATCAGTTGCAACAACAATTAGGGTAGATGAACAGCAAAATTTTGAGGCGATCGACATTGATTGGGCAAACTGGGCACCCTACAGTG
>NW_019227832.1:169480-247383 GCF_002742605.1 Olea europaea var. sylvestris
ATTAAAATCAGATTTTAATCCAAGTCAAATAGGCCCTTATCTTGATAATTGCACAATCTTTGGCTTTACTTGTACAAAAAGGGATCTTTATATGTTTATGTGTTTTTTTTTCCTTTGAATTTTTGCAGTTAAGTGCACTAATGTGAAAATTGAATTTGGTTGTTGATAATTCTTTATATATTTAAATCTATTTACGCATACGGATTTGGGATGATGTGAATTTTGATTTTATTTATTTATTTTTTTTTTTTTTAGGATAGAGGTAGAGATGGGGAAGGCAACGGAGATTGGTGGTGCCTGTGAAAGCGAGTTTTGGTTTGGTGCAAGAGTTGAACAATGAAATTGTCAAATCACAAAATCAAATCGAAATTATTTTTTGAAATCGTTGGTTTGGTTTCACATGAATTCATCAACGTTTTGATTTTGAACCAAATCAAACCAAACCACTTCGAAGGGGTTTGGTTTACATTTCAATCTTTGCAAATTGTTTCAAACTGGCAAACCATTTACCAAAAAAAAAAAAAAAAAAATAATAATAATAATAATAATAATAATAATAATCTGAAAATAAATTAGTCTAAATTTTATTTAATTCAATTAAAACTTAACATATTTAGTTAAAAATATACATTCATATTAGACATAATTCAATTAAACTTAATTTGACAATTATAGATCTCAATTAATTAATTATATCATATCCAAATACATAGTTCAATGTTGAACAACTGTTGCTAAACTATATTCATCGATCCTCCATGACAATTGAACGGATAATTAAATCTAGATTTTAATTCAAACTTGGACGTTTATTTTCTTCTACTAATAATTTTTTCAAATTTTGCCTAAATTCAAGCCAGAATATCCAAATTCTTTTTTTTTTTGGGTAATTTTTTCTATGTTTTTATTGATAGTTATGTTGTTTATTCTAATGATTGTCGGGCTCCCTTAAAGTAATTCACCAATATTTGGATGGAGTAGAGGTATTGAATGATTCAAAAAAAGTCACAGTAGCTAGGTATTATTATATTTGATATTTTTTATTCATTTTCTTTTATTAATTATTTTATATTATTTAACTATAATTAATGAATTCATATACTATATTTTGATATTTATGAAGAGAATGAATCATGTATTACAATTATGAATGGACATCATTAATAAGGACTAAGAGTTTAAAATATTTATATCATGTTGTTACATTATAATGATTATAATTATATAACTTTGATTTGTAATTTTTGTAAGGGTAATTGGCACAAAACGTCCCTACCTTTCAAGCTTATTGTGAAAAACGTCTCTATCTTTAATTTTTTTGATATTTTTGCCCTTATTTCAACCTCTTGTTGCGCTGAAGGTCCTTTTTACTGTTTTGGAACGTAAAATGACAATTATACCCTCTTATTTAAAACAAAAAAAAAGAGAAAAATTCAGAATAAATTGCAACCCTACCCCTAAACTTTTAAAAAAGTGCAAATGAGTCTCCAATACTCCCTCAATCCATCACAACTAAGATTATAGAACCACCACTTATGGACCAACAAAACTGCACCCTCCGGCCACCTTGGGCACGGGACCAACATACCATCTTGAAGCCCACACTTTCCTCTTCGTAACCTACCCAAGATCCGACCATAATTCCCATCAATTTGGCCGAAAATTCAAGCCAAAAAAGGTTACCCATGCAACAAACAGTGGCCAAAATCTTCACTTCTAGCAACACCCATGCCCTTCACAACCGCACTTTGGCCAAACTAACATAACACCTTAAAGCTCTGACTTTCCTCTTCACAACTCACCCAAGATCCGGCCAAAACTCCAATCAATTTGCCTGGAAAATCAAGCCAAAATAGGTTACTCACACAACAAACAATGGTCAGAATCTTTACTTCCGATGACACCCATGCTTTACACAACCTCCATATCAATTCTACACACTAAAACGTCCCTATCCATGGTCCTCAAACATCCTTTAATACACACAATCAAACCCTGCCGACGAAGCTTCGAACACAGTCGCTGTGCAGCTTTCAGGCGATTTTTTTTACGTCGGTGGTGGGACCCATGATCGCGAACCACCACCTGAGGTACCTATACTTCATTGCACATCCAATGAGCATATGGGTCTTCTCCATTGTTGCCTGGACATGGTTATTCATTCAGAAATCGAGAAAATAAACCTAACCTGCTCGTAGGAAAATTTGTACCATTAGAATGAAATTAATGGAAACCCATTGGGTGGTATGTGTAGACGGGAATGAGGGCTTTTCGGTGGTATGGAGATCCGATGGTTGGCCGAAATTTTTTGGCTTGAAAGGTGGTAGTGGAGGGGGGAGGAAGCAAAGAGAAAGGGTTTTTTTGTTATTTTTAATATTTTAAGTATTGGGGTCTCATTTGCACCTTTTTAAAAGTTTAGGGGTAGGGTTGCAATTTGTTCTAAATTTTTCTCTTTTTTTGTTTTTTTGTTTTAAATAAGAGGGTATAATTGTCATTTTACGTTTCAAAACAGTGAAAAGAACCTTCAGTGCAACGAAAGGTTGAAATAAGAGTAAAAATGTCAAAAAATGAAAGGTATGAATGTTTTTTACAAGGGTAATTGGCACAAAACGTCCCTACCTTTCAAGTATATTGTGGAAAACATCCCTACCTTTCATTTTTTGGCACAAAACGTCCCTACCTTCCACTTTCTTGGCGCTGAACGTCCTTTTCGTCAATTTTTGACGATTTTACCCTACATTCAAATAAAACAAAATGAAAGGAAAGGAAAAAAAACAAAAAAAAACTAATTGCAACCACATTCCCAAATTTTCTAAAAATTGCAAATGGTAACTTGATAATTACCATATTAAATAAATTGAAAAAAAATCAAAAAATTAAAAAAAATTAAAAAAATGGGTTGTCTTCTTCACCCCACACTACTATTCATCTTCTTCTTCCCCCAACCAACCCCACCCCACCATGCAAAATCTCTCTGCACAGCAAATCCTCCAAATCCGAAGCCCTATTACATCTCTCTGCACAATGGGGCTTGATACTGGATATGAAAATGAAGGAGCTTGTTCAAAGAAGGGAAGTGCAGAGAGATGTAATGGGGTTTCGGATTTGGAGGATTTGCTGTGCACCAAAATAATTATTTTGGGAAAAAGTCTCTCTTTGTCTCTCTTGCTTAATTTTTTTCTTACAAAGAAGAAGATGAATAGTAGGGTGTGGTGTGGTGAAGAAGACAACCCATTTTTTTAAATTTTTTTCTTAATTTTTTGATTTTTTTTTTCAATTTATTTAATATGGTAATTATCAAGTTGCCATTTGCAATTTTTAGAAAATTTGGGAATGTGGTTGCAATTATTTTTTTTTCCTTTCTTTTTTTTTTGTTTTATTTGAATGAAGGGTAAAATCGTCAAAAATTGATGAAAATGACATTCAGCGCCAAGAAAGTGGAAGGTAGGGACGTTTTGTGCCAAAAAATGAAAGATATGGATGTTTTCCACAATACACTTGAAAGGTAGGGACGTTTTGTGCCAATTACCATTTTCTACAATAAGTTTGAAAGGTAGGGACGTTTTGTACCAATTACCCTTTTTGTAATGACAAAATTTAAGTTTTAACATGAAATTTTAAATTAATATTTATGATTTAACTTATTTGATATACATTAATTTGTCTTTGTTTAGCAGTGGTTTTAAATCGAACCAACTTGAAAAAAAAAATTGATTGGTTTGGTTTAGAAATCGAAGTGGCTTGATTTGGTTTTTAAAAAATTCCAAATCACTTTAAATGGTTTAATTTTAAAATTTGTCTCGAACAATCCAAACTAAACCGTGTTCACTCCTTGGAGGAAATGGAGAGGGAAATCAATAGGAAACCCCTGAGGTTATTTATTTATTTATCTAGGAGTACTGCTTGTTTTTATTTCTTTTCCTATTATTATTATTATTATTATTATTATTATTATTATTATAAGGAAAATTGTAACAGAGGCTCCAAACCTTTAAAACATTAGGAGACTTTCCCTAAATCTTTAATTTGTTGCAACCGTCACCCCAAATCTTTCGAAACGTTGTGACGGAGACCCTTTTGGACAATTTTCATCCAAATGTCTATTAGTCGACTAAAAATTTTGACTTTAACTATATTTGTAATATTTCTGAAATGGTAAAATAGTAACTTTTATTTATTACATTAATATAAGTGAGAAATTAAATTAGAAAAAATAAAAAATAAGAAATTAAAAAAAAAAAAAAAAAGACAGTTGTCTTCTTAGAAGACTTTCCCTAAACATTTAATTTATTGCAACCGTCACCCCAAACATTTCGAAACGTTGTGACGGAGACCCTTTTGGACAATTTTCATCCAAATGTCTATTAGTCGACTAAAAATTTTGACTTTAACTATATTTGTAATATTTCTGAAATGGTAAAATAGTAACTTTTATTTATTACATTAATATAAGTGAGAAATTAAATTAGAAAAAATAAAAAATAAGAAATTAAAAAAAAAAAAAAAAAGTCAGTCATCTTCTTCCTCCCATGCCACCGCCACTCCCACCCAAACCCAAAATCAATTACCGCAACCGCCACCTCCACCTCCATCTCCCCTCTTAATTGTCACGTCTAGTTGATTTGGAGTTATTATGTAAGTGTAATATCTGGGAAAGCATTGAAATATAGCGTAGAAAAGCATTGAAAAGAATGAAAGGGGGAGGAGGAGGTTGATATATACCACTGAGAAAAAGTAAATGAATTTTCGACGAAGAATTAGTTCATCTCTTAGCCATGTATGGATTCGTGGAATGAAACTGAGGCAAACCCCAATCCTTTACAAAGTCCCAATATAGTTGATACACAGTTGTAGCACTTGACATGACCACAACTAAGCACAGCCTTCCTACATGTTTTTCTTTCCCGTACGCCACTTTGGCTCCGCCAGTAATTATTTTGGGGAGGTGGAGGTGGAGTGGCCGTAATTGATTTTGGGTTTGGATTTGGGGTTGCGGGTACGAGGAAGAAGACAACTGGCTTCTTCTTCTTCATTTTTTTTTTAATTTCTTATTTCTTATTTTATCTAATTTAATTTCTCATTTATTTTAATGTAATAAATGGAAGGTTACTATTTAACCCTTTCAAAAATATTGCTAATATGGTCAAAGTAAAATTTCTTAGTGAACTAACAGACATTTGGATGAATACCGTCAAAAAGGGTCTCCGCCGCAACGTTTCGAAAGGTTTGAGGTGACAATTACAACAAATTAAAGGTTTGAGGAAAGTCTGCTATTGTTTAAGGGTTTGGAGTCTCTCTGCAATTTTTCCTTATTATCATTAAACTAATTTTATGTTAAAATTATAAAGTTATCATTTCATCCTTACCAAATTTTGTCAAAATCAATTATTTTGGTTATCGAACGGTCAAATCCATCTGGACCATAATTGCTAATTTTTCAAAAGTTTTAGAAATTTATTGGCACAAATTGAAGTTAGGATAACATATGCTAAAAATTCAAAGGTTAGGATCGCTGCTACAATTTTCTCTATAAATAAAAACTTATGGAATATGGTCTTCCAGTGAACATTCAAATTTATTTATTTTTATTTATATTAGAGTCCGTTTGATTACAAGAATGAAATTTGGGTGGAAAAAAAGAATTTTAAGGAATTGAATTGCCTATAACTTGTTTTACTGGGAATTATTAATTAAATGTGTTTAATTGATATAATTTTTCACCTGAAAAATGATGAAATTTTGAATCTTTTGGTATTCATTTTTCTTTATTTTTCATAAAAATTGTCAATTAAAAGAATATAATTTATTATAATTGTAGATAGAATTTGTTTCCATTGTAAAAAAAATTACTGAAAAACCCAAATTCCACCAAAACCAAAGAAAAATCAATTCCTTGCAAACCAAGAAAATGTGGTCATGTGTGGGTTAATTGGAAAACCAATTTCATGAAAAATTTTGCCCATCAAACATACCATTTGGGTGAAAAAAAACTTCATGAAAAAAGAAACCTATCAAACAGGCTATTATTGTCTCCATTTTTACATGGAAAAACAAGGTCATTACAGAATAGAAATTCAAGGGAAAAATAATAAAAAAAGTTTATTTGAAAAGGAAAACCCGGCAACCACCTCTCCAATAGTTGGCGCCACTGGATTTGGCCCCGGCTTGCAGGGCGGCAAGCCAAATCGTTTTACCCAAGAAATTAAGATTGGGATAAATTTCTCTGTGCAAATACCCTTTTGAGATACACATACGCAAATTGCTAAGTTAACATCAAGCTAATTTATCTCTGAATTCTCGTGAGCTTCCCCTCATTCTTCCTGGATAAATTCATACATGTACGTGTGTTTGTGCGCATTTTCAGACATTTCTGTGATTTAAGTTCTGCTCGGTATAATAAAATGAAATCCGGCAACGAAAGTAATATCGTTAATTTCAAGAATTCTGTTTCCCTATTTGCATTGAGCGCATTTTGAGATATTACTTTAAGGATTGCCAAAGATAGGTTATTGTATTAATACGTTTGTCTTGACATTTAGGCTTGCTTCAGTAATTATGAATAGCAATTTTGATGTGCGTACTGGAGATAGTGTATACAGATGTGTGGGTTATGGCATTGGCTACTCTATCAGTTGCAGGTATTTTTCACTTTGAAGGGGGCTCAGTACATATAATTCGTGCATTTTCTGACTTAAGTGAACTGTTTTGCATGCTTCAAAATAAAATTTATTCCAAGAGAAAGAAAATTCTTTACATCATCTAAAGAATAGTGGGTATTGGGCATACACAAAAGAATTTTCCGGAATTTCACTTATGGCATTTTAATCCAACTTCAAAACGGTTGATATGAAAATGGTGATCCAACACAAGATTAAAGTAAAGAATAGCGATGCACCTACTTCGGCGCAACATGTTATTTGGTGTAATATATACAGTTTTAATAATTTTTCATTTTGTCCTTCTTTTATACTACAACAAAATTTAATACCTATTATACCCTTCTATTACTTAATGATTTAATTTTAATTATATTTGTTTTAATTCTATTATTATTTTTTGTTCATCCTTGCTTCCATTTTTGAAAATTTTAGCGAGTTGTCAAATTTCTTCTTCTATAGTTTCGATAATTTTTGTGCTTTCATCATTATTTTTCCTTTTTTAGTTTTTCTTTTTTACCCAACGAGTCGTTGAAGTACCACTAAGTGTTACTTCCTAAAACAATTCATTTCTTTAAAATGGATCATTCTGTAGCTTGGAAGAGAACTTAAATAGGCCCCCGTTTGGTCATCATTTTCCTTCTCATTCTTTTTATGTCTCTTATTTTCAATCACACAATCTTCCATAAAATAATATTGTACGCAAATAAAAAACTTTTCATTCTTTTTCAATCACACATTTAAAAAAAAAACAATATTCCAACCATTAAAATTCGAAAGAATGGGGGCCAAACGGGGGCTAGATTTACTAAATTGGCGCAAGACCTTGCAAACTATGATAAAAAACTTTTAAAAAATTAGTTGGTTGTGATTTTGTTGAATTCTTAATGACAGACATAGTGACGCCGAGTAGGATAGTGATTATCCTATTGGCTTATTGTAGCAGATGATTCGCAAGAAAAGAACGACAGAAAACGCCCAAAAAAAAATCAGAGAAAATACTCTGAATTCAACTCAATATTATTAATAATACAGAATGATCAAAACTAACTCACAAGTTGGGTTAAATAGCTGCGAAATACGAAATTATGGAAAAATTACCAAAAATAGAAAAATCTCAAAATTATACCAAAATAAAATATTAAGTAAAAGAAGTAAGTTGCCAAAAATTTCGCTCAATTCGACTTTTCAACATATGGAAAAATGGAAACGAAATATTACCATAAATAGTAAAAAATAACTTAAAATTGAATTTTGGAAAGGAAAATAGTGGATTTTGGGCTCGAAATTAACGTCCATCGAGCATAGCTGGGTGGCCACGATGTGCGCGCCGAAGAGAACTTTTCGGATTGGGGTCATAATAGCGATTCCGATAATCGTAGCAAAAGTTATGGCCAAATTACCAAAAACGCGTCAAATTCCCCCAATTAAGAAAATAATGGTGATTCACTTTCCATCTTTGCGTCGATCCGCCACCTCATGGTATCTCAGCGCCATCATTGTGCTATCTGACAAATCAGCATCACTCGACTCGGATCCTCCTGCATCAGTCGCCCCGGGTTGGAAAGGACTCGCCCTCGAGTTCACAGTAACTTCATTGAACTCCATAAAACAAGGGCTTAGGTGTTTTACATTAAAGACGTCAGAGGTCTTCAGATGGCTCGGGAGGCGCAATCTGTAAGCATTATCATTGATCTTCTGCAGCACTTCACAAGGTTCAATCTTCCGCTCCTTTAACTTATTGTATTCCCCAGTTGGAAAACGATCACGAGTTAATACTGCCCAAACAAAATCACCATCAAACAACACCTGGCGTCGATGACTATCTGCCCGAACTTTGTACTTTGTATTACTATCCTGTATGGACAGCTTCACCTGCTCATGGAAATCTCGAAGATGTTCAGCCATCTCATCAACTTTGTTATTGAAGCGACCCACACGTGAAATTGGAGCCAAATCAAGTACTCCGGATGGGTTCCGACCATAGACAATTTCAAAAGGACTCAGTCCGGTGGTTCTATTCCTCGACCGGTTATAAGCAAACTCTGCTTGAGGTAATGCCAAATCCCACTGCTTCGGTTTAGTCCCGGCTAAGCTTCTCAAAAGATTTCCCAAACTCCGATTCACCACCTCAGTCTGACCATCTGTTTGGGGATGGTATGTGCTGCTAAAATTCAATTTCGTTCCAAGTTTCTCCCACAAACTCCTCCAGAAATGACTCATAAATTTCATGTCACGATCAGAAGTAATTGACTGTGGAACACCATGTAAACGCACAATCTCTCTGAAATAAAGATGAGCAATCCGAGTAGCATCCATTGTCTTCCGGTAAGCCACAAAAATGAGTCATCTTTGAAAATCTGTCAACCACAACAAGAATGGAATCCATCGCCCGCTGTGTACGAGGTAAGCCCAAGACAAAATCCATACTGACATCAAACCAAGGAGCTTCAGGTACGGGTAATGGTGTGTACAATCCAGCATTAGTAAGAGCCCCTTTAGACCGCTGACATACATAACATCGCTCCACATAATGCGCCACATCACCGCTCAACTTGGGCCAGTAATAATCAGAAGAGACCAATGCCAATCTCTTGTCTCGCCCAAAATGTCCTTCGTTATGAAGTTCACTAATAATCTGCTGCCTTAGTGAATAATCTGGAATGCATAACTGCAATCCACGAAATAGGTAACCATTATGTAAAACAAAATCATGTCAGTGATTATCAGTTACCTCCCGAATTATCTTCCCAAATGAAGGATTCGCAGCATACATATCAGGAAATGCCTCAAATCCGACAATCTTGGTGCTCATGGTGGTGAGGAGTAATGTGCGATGGCTCAATGCATCTGCTACTCGATTCAAACTCCTTGCTTGATGCCTGAGTGTGAAAGTAAACTCCTACAATTACGCCACCCACTTTGCATGTCGCCTACTCAGCTTGTGCTGACCATTGATGTACTTCAAAGCCTCATGATCAGTAACAAGGATGAACTCCCTCTGTACCAGGTAATGGCGTCAATGCTTCAGAGTCTGAACTATGGCATAGAACTCCAGGTCATAAGTGGAATAACTTTTCTTCGATCCCGATAGCTTCTCACTAAAAAAGGCTACTGGACATCCCTCCTGACTCAAAACACCACCAATACCAACTCCAGACGCATCACAGTTTACCTCGAACACCTTTTCAAAATTCGGAAGTGCCAAGACTGGGGCCTCCGTTATCTTCTGCTTAACCAACTGAAAGCTAGCCTCTGCCTCCTCAGTCCACTAAAAATCACGCCCTTTAAGGCATTCTGTGATAGGAGCAATCAAGGTACTGAAGTTTCTGATGAATCGTCGATAGAAGGATGCCAATCCATGGAACTCCTGACATCGTGCAAAGTTTTTGGTTTCGGCCAATTCAAAACTGCCTCAATTTTGGATTGATCTGCATGAACACCATCAGTAGACACAACAAAACCCAAAAAAGTTACAGAAGTTGTGAAGAAAGAACACTTATTCTGATTGATGAATAAGCGCTCCGTCCTCATCACATCAAAGACAGGACGAAAATGATTAAATGTCATCAAAATAAACTACCACAAACTTTCCCATGAAAGGCCGTAAAACCTGATGCATAAACCTCATAAAAGTGCTGGGTGCGTTGGATAGTCCAAAGGGCATGACCATCCACTCGTACAACCCATGCTGTGTCTTGAACACGGTCTTCCACTCATCTCCAGGCCTGATTCTGATATGGTGGTATCCACTTTTAAGGTCAATTTTTGAGAAGACCTTAGAACCGGACAATTGATCCAACATGTCGTCCAGACGGCAAATTGGAAACCTGTACTTCACTGTAATCATGTTAATTGTCCTGCCGTCAATACACATACGCCATGACCCATCTTTCTTCGGCATTAGGAGAGCAGGAACTGCACAAGGACTCATACTCTCACGAATGTAGCCCCTTTCCAATAATTCTACCACCTGTCGCTGCAACTCTTCAGCTTCCTTAGGACTGAGGCTATATGCTGGTCGGTTTGGTAGACTCGACCCCGGAATGAGGTCGATCTAATGTTGAATGTCCCTCATAGGTGGTAGTCGTGGAGGAAGATCCTTCGGCATCAAGTCAGAAAACTCCATCAGTAGTTGCTGTACTTCTGCTGGAAATTCTGAATCCACATTCGTTGTACTATTTTCACGAGGCATTAAAGCATAAACTATTTTTCACGCCCAACCTCAACCAAGAACCTGGACATAGAAAGTAGATTGGGGTTTTTAACTACCGGGGCAGGGATGTTTCCTTCCTTGCAAGGCACCAAAACAATTCTCTTCCCTTTGATGCTAAGAGAATAAGTATTCTTCCGCCCATCATGGATAATACTGCGATCATACTGCCAAGGTCGTCCCAACAAAACATGACACGCGTCCATTGATACCACATCACACCAAGCATTATCAAAATATTTTTTCCAATCGAGAAAGACACTAAGCATCGTTTTTCTACCGTTACCTCACTGCCTTTATTCAGCCAAGACAACTTGTATGGTTTGGGATGACGATCCATCTTCAGTTGCAGTTTCTCGATAGCCTCCTCAGACACTACATTCTCACAACTGCCACTATCAATTATCAGCTTACAGACTTTATCAGCAATTGTGCAGGTTGTGTGGAAAACTTTGGTCCTTAACCAATCATCCCCTGAGTCGTCCTTGGGAGTCAGCAGGCTCTTTCGAATGACCAGGGTCTCCTGACCATCTCCATATAGCACGTTCTCATCTTCACCCTCATCATACACGGGTTCCCCAACTTCCTCAAACTCCTCTATCATATCCTCCTCAATCAAAAGATTTTTATTCTTCTGACCACTAGGCTTCTTACAATCAGTCGTCTTATGCTCCTGTTCACCACACCAAAGCGCTTAATACTTGAGCTGGAACTATCCCACTGTGGCTGATAAGCAGGACGGGATTCTTGAAGGCGAACTGGTTGACTTCCTTCACCTCTGACTACTGGCCTCCTACTTTGCTGTTTCTCTACTGCAAGTGCTCGCTGATATGCCTCAGAAACTGTTCACAATGAATGAAGGCTGAGAACATCTTGCAGGGGCTGCCTTAATTCCCCCAAATACCGTGCTACCATCTGCTCCTCCGTCTCAGATAAATCATTTCGAGCCACCAACTAATAGAATTCTTCAGTATAATCATTGACTGATCTTGCGCCTTGCCTTAGTGAATGAAGCCTCTGAAATAAGGTTTGAGAATAGCCGAAAGAGAGGAAGTGCCCTTTCATCTTCTTCTTCATCTTCTCCCAGTTAGTAATTTTGGATTTCCCCCGTCGCTCCCGTGAACGCTTCAACTGTTCCCCACCATGCAGATGCCCTACCTTTGAGTTTGATGGCGACCAGTTTCACTTTGACACGATCTGGAACCTCCTTATATTCAAAAATCCGCTCCACTTCATTCAGCCAATCAATAAATCATTCAACCTGCAACGTACCAGAAAACTCGAGCAGATCCACTCTGAAACCGAGATCCACATGACGATCCTCCCGTCCACGATGCTCCCAAACTCGAGCACGATGGTGATACGGGTTTTCGAAACTGGTATCGGAATCGTGACCTTCTACATCATGATTACCGAACTCTTGCTCCATCAAACGTTGGGTTAACTCCGCAACTTATCTCTGCAAATCTTCAATCGTCACATCCTGAATATTACGATCATGGTGTGGGACTTCCTCAATCGGAACTTGTCCTCGATGACCACGAGCACGACCACGTCCACCAACCATTAGAACTGATGGAATTTATCTACCAAGAAGATGCTAACGCCCTGATACCAACTGACGCCGGGTAGGATAGTGATTATCCTATTGACTTGTTGTAGCAGATGATTCGCAAGAAAAGAACGACAGACGCCCAAAAAAACTAGAGAAAATACTCTGAATTCAACTCAATATTATTAATAATGCAGAATGATCAAAACTAACCCACAAGCCGGGTTAAATAGCTGCGAAATACGAAATTATGGGAAAATTACCAAAAATGGCAAATTTCCAAAATTATACCAAAATAAAATATTAAGTAAAAGAAGTAAGTTGCCAAAAATTTGGCTCAATTCGAGTTTTCTAACATATGGAAAAAAGGAAACGAAATATTACCATAAATAGTAAAAAATAACTTAAAATTGAATTTTAGAAAGGAAAACAGTGGATTTTGGGCTCGAAATTGACGTCCACCAAGCATAGCTAGGTGGTCACGACGTGCGCACCGAAGAGAACTTTCCGGATTGGGGTCATAATAGCGATTCCGATAACCGTAGCCAAAGTTATGGTCAAATTACTAAAGACGCGTTAAATTTCCCCAATTAAGGAAATAATGGTGATTCACTTTTCATCTTTGCGCCGATCCACCATCTCATGGTATCTCAGTGCCATCTGACAAATCAGCATTACTCAACTCGGATCCTCCTGCATCACATAGAGACCTCAAGAATGCTCTAAAATATGGTAAGAGCTAAACTCACTACTAAAATTATTACTAATGCTCTTAGGAATAGAGTTCTTGAGCTTAAAAATCTGAATATATTAGTAGTCAAAGTGGAGAAAATCTTCTGACAAAAAGCAAAAGAGATGAAAGACTTATAATATAACACTTGCAACAAATTGCATGACAGAAGGTTTTCTAAAAGTTTCCAAGTCTCACGACTCTTCCTTTCCAAAGCGAAGAGAAGGCGAAAAAGCGCCACCAAAGCAGCATTAAGTGTTGGTAAATCAAATTTTCACTCAAGATCTTTAAATGATTTTAGAAAGATATGGAGTGATAAAAACAACTCCAAGAAAAAAGCAAAAGGAAAGACATGTTACTATTCTGGTAAAATATGTCGTTTGCAAAAGACTATTTTTAAAAGCAAAATAATTTAAAAGAAAAGAAATCTAACGAGGGTAATGTTGTGTTGGCCTATGATAAAATGGAAGTTGATAATGGACTGATTTTTGTAAATATGAAAAAAAAAAAAACCCTAAATGAAGAATGGATTCTTGGTTGAGATTGCTCATTCCATATGCGTCCAAACAAATGTTGGTTTTTGGATTTTGAAAAAGCCATAGGAGAGCAAGTTATTATGGGAAACAATATGACATGCAAAGTAAAAGGAATTGGAACAATTAAATTGCTTTTAGAAAATGGAAAAATTCTACTTCATAAGAGCACTAGATTTGTTCCTGAACTTGAAAGAAGCTTAGTGTTTCTAGATTTGTTAGATAACATGGAGTTTGACATTAAATTGGGTCAAGCACATATCAAAATCTTTAGGGGTAGTGATTTAGTCACTTCTATCCCAAAGAGACAGTCTTTATTTCCTTAATGCTAAACCTCTAATTGGTCTAACTACAATAGCTTTAGATGATAATTTTAATATTCCAAAATTATGGGATGATAGACTTGGTCACATTGGAAAGAAAAGTTAAGGTCTTCGCAAAATAAATGAGTACTCGGAAACATGAAATTGGTGAATTTTCTAACTGGGAACAATGATTGGTTGTTAAGCAAGTAAACTGTCTTTTCCTACTGGAACTCATAAAATAAAGTAAATTCTAGAATATTTACATGTTGATTTGTGGGGTCCTGCACCTGTATCAACTTTGTCTGGTTTTAAATACTATTTTCTCATCAATGATGATTTTTCTAGAATGATTTGGGCATTCCTATTGAAAACAAAAGATGAAACTTTCATCTAACTTCTATTAAAACGTGAATAGGATAACACTGTAGACAAAACAGTAAAGTAATCTCATTTTACTGTTCATGATATTTTTTCCCTTCTTTTTTTTTATTCTTTGCTTCGACCAAATTTATACTTGCGACCATGCCAACAACCATGCTAACCGTAATCCCACGACCATACTCCTTATTTTCCTTTTTATTGATATCTTCATTTCTATTTTTTTTCGTTTTGGTGCTATGTGGAATTCTGTTTTTTCTTGGACAACATTCCCGATACTCTCAAACTTCATCTTTGAAGCTTTCAATGAGCTTTGGGTTTGTTTGATTCTCTTTTTTTTTTTTTTTTTTTTTTTTTTTTTTTTTTTTTTTTTTTTTTTTTTTTTTTTTTTTTTTTTTTTTTTTTTGGCTTTTTAGCTTGTTGTCTGTCGAAACGGTTATGGGAAGACAATAACGTTGGATATCTATATCTAAAGAGGTTGATTTTTTTTCGATGCATATTTGATGGAGGAAATAAAAATTCAAATAATGTAGAAATGCTATATATAATATCCACCTTATCATCACATAATCCTATTATTTCTGAAAAAAATGTTGGTGATTGGTTTAAAAATAGGCGAGCTTGCGAAAGAAAGAGAAAGCAGACGTGCATTGAGAATCCTCAATTGAAAAATCTGATGCATGAAGTGCAACCTCATTCTGCACTTCATTCTGATCGAAGTTTAACGACCTTCAGTTTAACAGGTTTATATTTAGTAGTGTTTATGCTTTTTTTGTGCTTATATTTGTTTTAATTAGTTTTTGTCCAAAAAAAAATTAGAATCAGATGGCACTGAGAGATGGCACATGAGTTCGGAGCTCTCCACACACTTCAGAGAGATCAGTTGATTTCACCGAAGTGTACGAAGATAATTTTTTTCTTAGCAGTTTGAGTGCTTAAAATAAGCTAAATTTGTTGTTTTAAGAATTTTTTTCTTAGCAGTTTTAGTTTGTCATCTTGTTGTGCGCTTGTTTATGTTTATGGCTTTTCTTTTCCAGAAAAAAATTCGAAAACTCCACACTATGTGGAGAGTGCGGAGGAAAGAGTGGTCTCTCCGCACAGTTCGGCGAGATGAATTGATCTCTACGAACTGTTCGGAGAATTTTTTTTATAGCGCTTGTTTGGTCATTTTTTATATAATATAGTTTATTTATATGGAATGCTTTTTTCCTTACAATTTCCCTTTTTATCAAATTTTTTCTTTTGTGATACTAATCAACATTTTGAATTAGGGAAATCAAGGGATGTGAGTGTGAGTGTTGAATATGCAGAAAAAATTGGTAAATGAAGTATTCCTCATCGACCTTATGTTTTGCCATCTTCTAAAATTTGTCATCATTGTCGTGCTATGAAATTCTATAGAGAAAGCAAACGGTTTTGTTGTTGTGATGGAAAGGTTATGAAATGTATGATTTATTTACTTTTACATCTTTTAAAATAGTTGTTTGTAGTTACAACAATCATTTTGTGTTTCTATAGTTTTTAGTTTTTCATCTTGTTGTGCTTGTATTTGTTTATTGGCTGTTTTTTCATAAAAAACTCCGCACTGTACGAAGAATGCGGAGGGAAGAGTGGTCTCTCCGCACAGTTCGGAGATTTTTTTAATAGCGCTTGTTTGGTCATTTTTTATATACAACTATGTTTAGTTTATTTATATGGAATGCTTTTTTCCTTACAATTTTCCTTTTTTTTCATTTTTTTTCTTATTCTTGTAGGCGATGCTAACTAACATTATGAATTAGGGGAATCATGGGATGTGAGTGTAAGTGTTAAATATGCAGAAAAATTTGGTAAAGGAAATATTCATCATCAACCTTATGTTTTGCCATTTCTAAAATTTGTGGTTATTGTGGTGCTACAAAATTCTATAGAGAAAGCAAATGCTTTTGTTGTTACGATGGAAAAGTCAAATTACAGCTACATGATATGCCTCCTGAAATGTATGATTTATTTACTTTTACATCTGAAGAGGCTGTAACTTTTAAAAAAATTGTTCATAGTTACAGCAATCATTTTGCGTTTACTTCATTTAGTGTTAAGTATGACAAAGAATTGTGTAAGAATAATAAAGATACATATACTTTCAGAGTTCAAGGACAAGTATACCATTTCATAAATTCACTTGTGTCAAAGAACGTATTTACAATTATACTTCTATGATACTGAAAATGAAATTTGTAATAGACTCAATACCTTTGAAAAATTTTGTGAGTTTACTTTAAGAAAGTTGATAGATGTTCTAAACAAAAATCCCTATTCAACGTTTTTCCGATCATTAAGTGAAGTTAGTGATTTAGAATCATGTTGTATTTTATTGAAGTCTAATCCTGGTATTGATCAAAGAATATATAACTTGTCAACATCAGAATAAGTGGCTATAGTTTGGGTTGACGATGACCCATCTACAAATACTAGAGGTCGGGATTTATTAATTTATGGACATTCAGGTAATGCATATAAAGTTCAATACTATTATGATTTTTATGATCCTCTCCAATATCCATTACTTTTCCCGTATGGAGAATCTGAATGGCATGAAGGTATTCAAAAGATGAATGTAAATGTTTCACAAGCTCTAGTTTGTCAGAATTTAATAGAAATTAATCATGTCTATTCTGCGGATCAACGATTAGAAGTAGAAGATTATGGTAAACGATTTTAGTAATTTCTATTTTTAAACTAATTTATTTATTTTATTGATTACATTTAGCGAATGAAGTTTTTGTTGATATATCATTTTCTTTCTTGCAGTTAAGGTAAAGAAAAAACGAATAATTGTATCATGTCGGGAATATTATTGTTACAAACTTCAAATCAAGTGTGTAAATAATTGTATTCTTTTACATGCTGGCAAACTTTTACAGCAGTATGTTGTGGATATATATGTGAAAATTGAAACATCAAGATTAGACTATTTTCGTAATAACCAAAAGGTTATAAGAGCTGAACTATATCAGAGAATTGTAGATAGTGTACAAAATCGTGAGAATAGAGGTTATAAAATTGGTAGATCATTAGTGTTGCCTTCTGATTTTGTTGGGGATTATAGGAACATGACTAAAAGATATATGGATGCAATATCTTTAGTTTAGAAATATGGTAAACTTGATGTGTTTTTGACAATGACATGTAATCCAAATTGGCTTGAAATAAAATGTGAATTGAAACATAATAACGAAACACAGAATAGGCCAGATTTGTTAGTATGAATATTTCGTGCCAAGTTTAAAGAATTGAAGACAGATTTGGTTAAGAGAAAGTTATTGGGTATTATTGCTGCATATGTTTATGTGATTGAATTCTAGAAAAGAGGATTACCTCACACTCATTTTCTCCTTATATTTAAACAAAATTCTAAGATCCAGAATTCTGTAAAAGTCTACGAAATTGTCTCATCTAAAATACCGAACAAAAAAAATACCCTTACTTGCATGCTATTGTTGTAAAACATTTGATGCATAGTTCTTGTGGAAATTTGAATCCTAAGAATGTTTGTATGGAAAAGAATTTTGGGTGTGAAAATAAATATCCGAGAGATTACGTTGAAAATACTTCTTTGGGTAATGATTCCTACCCACTTTACAAGCGTCGTAATGATGGTGTAAGTGTTAAAGTAAGAGGATATATGTTGGATAATAGATGGGTTATATTGTATAATCCTTACATTTTAGCTAACTATGATTGTCACATTAATGTGGAGGTATGTTCTTCTGTTAAGGTTGTTAAATATCTATACAAGTAATCTTTTTACAGTTACATACTAAAAATGCTCAAACGGTTACATACAATGAGACAGTTGATTTATCAAAGTTATAAATAAGGATTTTGTTCACCGAACAATGTTAACAGAATTCTTTAGAATGAATATTTCAAATGAAAAGGGAAAAACTCTACTGTATAAAGAATTTTCAACATATTTCGCATGGGATGCATCCATGCTAATTTGGAGTCCCAGAAAAAGTAAAGATGTTATTGGTAGAATAGTCAATGCTAATCCATGTGAAGGTGAGAGGTATTTTTTAAGAGTTTTGCTAAATTATATTAGAGCGCCAAAATCTTTTGAAGATTTAAAAACAGTCGATGGTATTGTTTTATCTACTTATTGTGAATCAGCACTTTCCCACGATCTTCTTAGTGGAAATAGCTATTTTGAGATGTTTTTATCTGAAGCAGCTGCTTACCAAATGCCCATATCACTGCGGCGACTATTTATCAATGTATTAAGTTTATGTTGCCCTACAAATCCAAGGAATTTATGGGATAAATTTAGGGATAGCAAAAAGACTCGAGGGCTCGGGCCGCCCATTGCTCGGCCTGCAAAAAGCTCAAGCCTGGCAAACTGAGCCTAGGCCCAAGCCGGCCCATGTGGCTCACGGGCCTGCTCGAAAAAAAAAAGTAAGGTAGCGTGAAAGGCAGCCAGCTGCCTTAAAAAAAAAAAGGCAGCTACTAGCCGCCTTCTAAAAGGAAAAAAAAGTAGAAAAAGGAAAAAAAAACAATTCGGCTCGGTAAGGCCCGAGCCTCAACTTTTTGGCCGAGCTTTTGCTCGACTCGACTCGGGCCCAAAAAATTCCGTCTTCAAAAAGCTCGAGCCAAGCCCGAGCCTTGATTTTTGGCTCACAAGCCGACTCGACTCGTTGCCATCCCTAGATAAATTTAAGGGTTTCATGATAGAATATTTACATAAAGGTTTCACACAACAAAGTGTTGAGATGAAAGCTTTGCACTATATAAATTCTTTCTTAGAAGGTGTTGGTAACAATATAATTGATTTTTGTTTGGTAGATTTTGATTTAACTGTGAATGATGATGATATCTTTGAAAACATGATTGCTGAAGAAACAACCAATACTAATTTTCAGTCAGACATACATTATAGTAAGAGTTTAAATAAAGAGCAACAAAATACCTATGATATTATTTTGGATTTTGTTTTAAATGATAAGAATGTAATGTTTTTTATTGATGGCCCAGAAGGTACAGGAAAAACGTATTTGTACAAGGCATTACTTTTTGGTGTACGATCTCGAAATCTTATCGCACTAGCAACGGCATCATTAGGTGGAGCTGCATCTCTATTTTTGGCTAGTCCAAAAGGACATTCAAGATTCAAAATTTCGCTTGAAGGAAGTCCTGATATGCAATGTTCAGTGAGTAAACAGTCTGCGCTTGGTAAATTTTTAGCATTGGCTAGGCTAATAATCTGGGATGAAACACCAATGGTTCATAAATATGCTTTTGAGGTTTTAGATAAGATGTTAAGAGACATTACTGAATGTCAATTACCGTTTGGTGAAAAAGTCGTTGTGTGTGGAGGAGATTTTCGACAAGTTTTACCAGTATTACAAAGAGGAACAAAAGACGATATAATTCTTAATTGTTTGTTATAATTCTTTATTGATTATATTCGTTATTACAAACGCAAAATTAATAACAAATGTGGACACATAACTTGTGATTGTCATGATTAAATATTGATTTTGCACAATGGTTTCTTTGCGAAAAGGATTTCTAAAGTTATTCCTTCCAAAAATATATTAATTAGTCGTCATGCTTTATGTTTTCTGAATACAAGTATTAGTCACACATAACTTTTCAAATTCTCTTAACTTTTTTTCTGTTTACTAATAGTCATTTGTTATTCATATTAGGTTGTGTAATTGTCAGATGTCGCGTAGTTAATGTGAATACAATTGGTAAAGCGGATATTTAGAAGTTTAGATAGAGATGGAGAAAATCATTTTTGGAAACCACTTATGTAAGTTTTTTTACTTGACTTAATCATTTTGCCATTCCATAAATACATTCCTATGGTAAGTGATATTATTACAACACACATAGGTTCATTCTACTTCAAAGCATCTTCTTCAAAGTGAATCCATCATACAACGAATTAGTGTAACTATGTATATATATGTGTGTTGGTGTAACCATATATGTATTAATATATACAAGAATGTTATATTTTAGTTAAAAATATTGTAGTATTTTTGAATTGTAAAGAAAGGAAGTGTAATTTCTATGAAAATCTTTCTGCGATAGTTTGAGATAATTAATTGTTGGAAAAAGTGAAATAGATAAACATAAATATTAAACATTATTAGTGTGAAAAGTTTCATAGACGAGTTCGAGTTCGAGTTCCATCGTTGTGGTTTTTTTGTAGACCATTAACATTGGAGATTTACTATTTAATAATTTAAATACGCATGTATCGCCGATTTGTATTTCATTCTCTGTTAGAAAATCGGCCCAACCTACAGCTAGATGGCGCATCACACCATTTGGTCTTGAATTTGCAGTGACATCGCAGTTGTTATGTAAAGAGTCGTGGAGTTGAACATTCCGCACATATCTTGGTAGATGGTGTCTTGCAAACCTTTCTGGTTTAGACTTAGAAAAAACATTGATGCTGAAGTTAATATTAAAATAATGTAGAAAAGCTAAATATAGAATGATATATTAAAGATAGCCTACAATTTCTCGATGGTTGTTGTGATTCAACGTCAGTGTTACTTCGAATGTAGGATTATCCAGATCTGTAAAGCCTCATCTTCTTTAACATTAGAGCCATATATAACCTCTACTCTAGAATCATCAAATATCATCATATTGAACGTGAAATTTTCATTATATTCAAATACTACAACAAAACCATCCTGTAAGTTATGATGGTCGAAAAATTGCTTCAATCTATTAGCCAAATATATTTCTCCATCGATTCTTTGTAGCTGTATTGTTACAATTATACCATTATATGAAGTTAATCGTACTCTATCACTTAATTCATGTCTCCAGTAATTGACAAAAGATGTGGAAGCATCTACATATATGAAAAAAATATAGGCAGTAAATAAAACATTTATACAAATATGAGAGAAGATATTATTATATAACTTAACAAATAGATGTTATGATTTAGTAAAACATCAATAAATTTTGAAGAAATTATGTGGCACGTCCATTTTTGTGTTGATAGATTGCAGTATGTATAATTTTTAACACAATTAAAGATTAAAATTATAAATCATTTAAAACTACGAATTTATTTTGAAACAATTATAGTAAAAGAATCAAGAAAGAAAAAGTAGATTAAATCTGTTTTTTTTCTAGCAAAGCCAAGTAGGTAAAGGTAAATATATGTAAATTGGTTAAGTGTAAAGAAATGGTATGAGAAGCTATTCAAGCTAAACAATACTTGTCCTTTTTTTAGAGAGGATTTGACAACAGGTTCACGGGGTAGGAATATAGAAATAGACAAAGTATTCCTATTACAAAAATGGACAAAATATTTTAGACAAAACACTCTTCCCGGGATTATTTTTTAGATACGCTCTGCTAAATTTGTTAGATTTGGTTAAAAATGAATTTTATTACTAAGACTAATGTGAAGTGTTAAATGGTGGATTGAAATTTAAAAAAAAAAATAATGACTACAAGAAAAGAGAATGAGATTGAGAAGAAATAAAAGCATAATTTTATGTAATTAACAAAAGAATAGTTTAGTTATACAATAAAACTGTCCACTAAAATGATATGGTCTAATATGTCAATCAATTGTTTTTTACTGACAAAGTAAACAATTAATAATTTAGTAATAATAATTTAAATCGCAAAAAAAGGGAAAAAAGCCAAATGCTCCGCACAGTGCGGAGCACTAGCTGGAATGCTTCATACTGTGCGGAGCAACTTCGCTATGGTATAGTTAAGACTGCCAAAAAAAAAAAATTGGCTAATATGTCAATCAATTGTTTACTCAGTAAAACAATTATTAAACAATTAATAATTAATAATTTAGTAAATAATAATTTAAATAAAAAAAAGGAAAAAAAAAAAGCAAATGCTCTGCACTGTGCGGGGCAAATTTTTTTTTCCTTTTCTTTTGAATTTTTTCTCTTTTGTTTTGTTTTGGATTGAAATTATTATTTACTAAATTATTAATTATTATTAATTGTTTATGTCGTGAGTTGCTTGCTATACCTCTGAATTTTACACTTTCACCATACTGGTATACATATTTTTTTTTGCATACCATTTCTTGCTATGATTTCACCGTACCAAACTAATCTATTCCCATACATTACTCTGTACTTATATACTTGCACATTTCATCATACAGGCTAATCCATTCCAATACATTATACTCTAAAATATACTTATATATACTGAAAAATTTCAGATTAATCAATCAATTGATTTACTTGGCCATACTTCACCGATTTTATCTATTTTTTTTAAACTTTAAACCATTTCATTTCCCTTGCACACAAGGGTGATTTTTTTCTTTTTAATGCTCCGCACAGTGCGGAGCAACTCTAGCAAGTCCTTCACACTGTGCGGAGCAAAAAAAAATTCCCTTTTCTTTTGGATTTTTTTCCTTTTTTTCTGGTTGAAATTATTGTTTACTAAATCATTAATTATTATTAATTCTTTACCGTCGTGAGTTGCTTGCCATACCTTCACCATACTGGTATACATTATTTTTTTCTATGTCATACCTTACAGATTTCATTGTACCAAACAAATTCATTCCCATACATTACTCTGTATTTATATACTTGCACATTTCATCATATAGACTAATCCATTCACATACATTATACTCTAGAATATACTTTTATATAACATACTGATACTAATAAAAATTTCAGGTTACTTGGCCATACTTCACCGATTTTATCTAATTTTTTTTATAATTTTGACAAATTATACTATAGCTATTTAAACTATTTTCATTTTCCTTGTGAGATTACCATCCTTATAAATCTTTTGCTCTATTCCGACTGCACTTGACATATTATTTATTTTAGATTTAGATAAAATGGAAAAAGAATACAAACTAATATACCAGAAATTGTCTCAAACAACGAGAAATGGAAAGCCAAGGTCATTGTAGTTGAAAAACAATCACCAAAACCTTCTAAACAAGGCAATGAAAGATATCAACATTTGGTGAGGATATTCAGGTAACTCTTCTTATTGTTAGTTATAAAAGTTGGCTTAAACTTCAAAACTAAAACTAGTAAGACTTCTCATTCATATATAATCATATAACTAAGAAATTTCTCACTGTTTTTCATTTTCATTTTTCAGGAAAATACTATCCAAGCTAGCTTATATGATTCCAATATCAATGCTTTTGAGGATCAACTTGTTTTGGGGAAAACATATGTCATTTCAAAAGCTTATGTGAAGAATAATACGGAAAACTACAAATATTCGATAGGATCTCATCACTGGATTAAATCTGGAGAAATTCGTTTTGTTGAACTAAATGAAGATAATCTAGAATTTATTTTTTCAACATATCAACTGACAGCTTTTCATGAAGTGGAAGAGTATATGAATACAGATGCTGATATAAGTAAGAAATGCATATTTTTTGTTATTCCATGATACGTTATCTTGAATTATTGAATTACGTGATAGTTATATTTAGAAAAATAAGCAGAGAGTCATTTTAAAATTTATATTTTCAGATATACTTGCGGTTGCAATTGATATGACGCTCAAACGAATTATTCAATCAAAAGATGGCAACCAAACATGGGTATAGGATGTATTGTTTCTGGACAAAAATTTTAAAACAATAACGCTTACACTTTAGGATTCCTTTGTTGATAGAGAATATGTACTAATAACGGAGAATATTAAGAAAAAATCAGTCATCTTTGCAACACATCTCGGAGTTACGTCTTTATTTGGTATGTGTTTAGCTGTTGGTATGTTTTATATCAGCGCACAACATATATATGTGATACTTTGCACATGTATACAAGTTTGAAATTGTCCACAAAAGACCGTACTACTTTCTTCATAAATACACATTTCATCGAAGTAAAAGAGATAACGGAATGGTATGTAGAATAAATTGATTTTATTTTATTATTCTTTTTTCCTATTCCCGCATCTCTAGCCACTATCCACATTTACTAATTTTGTTCTAAATATCATGAGGTTTAACCTTATTTACTACATTTACTAGGGTCAAAAGAAAATTCAATGAAAATAGATAATTTGGTATTGAAAAAATCATACATGGAAAGAAGCCACACAAATCTTCAAGAACGCCTCTTAGCGGTAATAGTATTTATGACAAGTTTTATATACATATAAAAAAATTGCACATACATATTCCTTATTTCTGCTATGTTTTGACACCCTCTGTTTTGACACAACGAAAGTTTTATTGGGTAAATGGCATAGCAATTACAGACAAAATTGATAACAAATCTTGGTACATGGCTTGTAACAATTGTTATAGACGATCAAATGCTGATTTTGGAGAAACTTATCTCTGTATTTTTTGGAAGCATCCAAACTCTAAAGCTATTCCTCGGTATATTTTACTTTATTATGTGGATATACATACCTTCTTTAATTGTCTTGATCATTTGTCAGTGTGTACCAAATACATTTTAGGACTCGAGCATATGTGCAGTTGTCAAATGTCATAGGCTCACTTAATGCAGTGCAATTGGTGAAGCTGCCAAGAAACTCTTATTTACAAGTACACATTCTTTGATGGAGTAAACCAATTATGTAAGAATTTTAATGTAACTGCAACATTTTGCAGCGCTAAAACATGTAACTCAAGCAATATTAATTGAATCATCATTAACATACATGATTCACAAAAAAACATACTTTGAAGGTGTCGTTAAGAAAATGTAGAATACTCAACGAACATTCTACCTAAAAGCATTCCAAACTGAGCTTAATTCATCAAGCTATAGATTGGACATCATCTTTGTGATAGATCTAGACCAAACAAGTTAAAGAGAAAAAAGCCAAGCATATATTGATGTTAAAAGTATAGGTACATCACGTGGAAAATGTATCTACATACACTCTTTAGATTTTGAAGAGAATTTGTCTCATCCAGCCACGAGAGCCCTCTTCAAATCTTTGAATGAAAAAAATGTTCCATGTGATGAAAACAACATTTTGAATGTGTCTGGCACAGATCTTTTGGTTCCAAAACAAAAGAGAGATTGAAAAAATCATATTTGAAATATTTATTTTGCTATTTATGATTGGGATTAGTCTTGGCTTTTGTTTTCTTCGTTAGTAATTTTATTTGAAAAGTGCTAAGCACGTTGTTGTTGACAAATGATATCTGTAGGCTGATACTTACATAATTTCTTTTGTATGGTTGGATAGCAAAGTAGTAATTTCATAAATGTCAACAACACTAATGAAGACGTTTCTATTTTCTAAGGCATTTCTATTTTTGCTGTGGAATTTGTCTTGACTTTTGTTTTCTTCGTTAGCATAATTTTATTTGGAAATTGCCAAGCACATTGTTGTTGACAAATGATGTATGTAGGCTAATACTTACATCATTTATGCGTTAGCTCTATTGTATGGTTGGATAGAAAAATAAGTAATTTCACAAATGTGAATGAAGGCATTTTTATATTCTAAGGCATTTCTATTTTCTATTTTTCATTTACTTTATTCGAAAGAGCATTAGTCCTGAATTCCAAAAAATTCCAAAGACTAGAATATGAAAATTTCAATTTTCCTAGCAACAAAAATAAGAGTTTAATGACAATTAATCGGTGAAATATATGTCTACACCTACAAAATACTAATCAAAGAGCGGAATTCCTCACCATATAATTATTCTTATTATTCTTTCTTTCTATATTACACCATATATATATATATATAAAAGAAGGAAAAATAATTTCAATTTGATTAAAAACTAACTTATTACATAGCAATCATTCTCAACATTGAGGATGTGTATTTAAATTATTCTTTACATCACAATTACAATTACAATTACAATCAGGATGTACGGGGATTTCAAAAATATTCATTGTAACAAAGGCCAGCCATAATTTTTTGTTTGTATATGCTCATCCTCTCTAAATCAACTGTCTCTAATGGATATTTTAGAAGAAAGCATTCTATGTATTTGAGGAGAAAAAATCTACAGTTTGGCCTACATAAGATTTTTTTCGTTAGACTAAATTAATAATGAATATAAAAATCGAAATTAAAAGAAAAATTCAATATAGTAGTGAATAGTAAACCGTTTAAATGCCTTAAATACTTACCCATTATTTGCGCAAGGCAAGTGAGATATAATCTCCAATTTAAGCCGCTTGTTTTTGTGCTTTCTTAAATCAGGTCCGCTGAAACAAAATTTCGAATTCGTCAATTATATTTGAAATATTTCATATACTGTATCTATTTGTTTCCTGATTTCTCTTGGTGTGTGGACGTCATTACTGCAATTATATATATGAAATTTCCACTGAAGAAAATCAACAACAATAAGATAACAATTATAATCCCCTGGATATGAACATGAAATTAATAAATAATTGTATACTGCCCATGGATGACTGTGTTCTTGCAAATTGCCACTTATGTAGTTTTCTAATACAGTGAAATCCATCTGACAATCATCTACACTGGAACTTCCTTCTTTTAAACTTGTTTGCCACATCAATTGGCTAACGCATTCAGCTTCAAAATTGAAGTCGAAAATCCCATGTTGTTTGGAGAGGAGAGTACAGCCTTCTTTAATCAATTGCCTCAATAACTTTAACTCCATCTCTATTGTCTAATACAATAAATATATATATTAGATATGTCAAATGTAGATTGAAATTAATTATAATTTGTGAGCTTCACTAACCGCAATGCTGATAACTTTGTGTTCAAGTATATTGTATAGCGTGTCTCTTTCATACATATTGCTTCAAAGATCCCAATATGTACTGTACATCATAGTTTATATCAGTGTTAATTGAATACAATATAACTGATAAGTTAGAGTTAGGCTTTTTACCCCGATTTATTCAACACCACCCATTTACGAACTGATAAATACACCTCCATAGAATAGTCTTCGAGAGGAAAACCCGAAGATTTTATTTTCATATTATAGATCTCTTCTGTGGACACCTCAATTTGAGGAGTTTGTTCAGGTGTTGCTTTCTTGCCACGAATTTTACTGCTAGAGCCAGGAATATCTTGCTGTAAAAAACCAGCAATAGCTTCCATATGACCCATTCTATTTAGCATGTTGTTGTTCCGTTCTTCAAAGTAAGATCTCATCGAAGTTAAACTGTTGTCCACGTAAGATTCCATGTGAAATTGCATTTCTTGATGGTGATCTTCCTGCCATTTTTGTTGCTGAAAAAATTCTTTCTGATTGTCAAGAACTGCTTGATAATTAGTTTCTTGTCTTCTTTATTGTTCAGCCATCTGTTGACCAAAAAACTCCTAGAAGAAAGCTTAAGTATCAATATATGCAGATTGTATACCAGATTGATAAGTAGAGTGCAGCTCTTGATATTGATGTTCATGCCATTTTTGATGTTCTTCAAACATTCCCTTCTAGTTTTTAAGATATTCAGCCTGTGTTTTTTTTATTCTTCGACCATGTGTGCCTTCAAGTCATCATACAGGCCAGATACATACTGTCTATGTGCACTAAACATTTCTTCATTCTGTCCTTTTGTGGCATAGTTACAGTCAACAGAAGTACAATTAGGCTCCACTCCAACTAAAGGATATGTTCTGGAAGTACCAGCATCATTAGCATTAATTGTTTGCTTGCAATGTGGAATTTGTGGTACAATGTTGCCGAGCTCTCCAGTGGCAATGCCGTCTAGTATGGTGTGTTTATTGCCCAACGGTAACGATAGAGTTGTGTACCACAATGTCTGCGGTTCTTCTTCTGTTGGTTGCAATATCACAAGGACTCGAATCTATAAACATAATAAAATATTAGAATTCTATGCTATACCATAGTAGAATAATTAGATGTATAACTAATTGTAAATTTTCATATAATTACCATACCTCGTGTGTAGACAAAATTGTTTTTATATTTGCCTCGGCTTCCATTTGTGCATTCTTGAAATTTGTAATGTCTTGTATCTCCTTCGTCTAAATTTCTTTCCAATCTTGAAAAATGCTTTATATATCCAAAACTACAAAATGAAATTGAAAGTAAATATTAAATATATACAACATTAAACTAAAGAATACATAAAAATTTAGTTAAAAAAATACATGAAAAGCAAGATGATATTCATGTAGCGAATATTTACACTCCGTTTGCTCAGCTTGTTACATTCTCAATATTCTTTCAAAGTGTGATTGTTGCAATGAATTCAACAAACAAAGTATGTCTTCTTGCCCCATGGATACAAAAGAAAATCGTCAAACTGCTCAACCATACCTAGCATTCTGTAATCAATATGTCTTTCAATTGGTTTGAGAGCACACTCTATCAACATAACCAATCCAAGTTTGAATTTATTTTCTTGATTTTCACATAAATTGAAGGCATCATGGAGCATTCTCATAGAAATCCTTTTCACACCATTGAAATACTGGTTTCTAAGCCGAGGATTACTAAAGTCAAGATTAACAGATAGTTCGCAGCAAGGTAGTCCAATCATTAAGCAAAATTCTTGCATTCTGAAACGGGCAAGATGGTCATCAAATCTTACCCACACTTCATTGTTTTTATGGAAATTCACAATCCTCATTATGAATTCATGTATCAACTAGCTACTAAATTGTTACTCTTCGTCTCTATACATGAATTCATATAGAAATCCATGAAAATTACTGCACATTAATAATGCTTGTTCATCTGCTTGTAACAATTCTATCAAATCTCTAACGTGTTGATGATTTGGATATTGACGAACAGTAGCACAGAACCATTGGTCTTGAGATAAGACATAATCTAGAGACATCTGCATCAAATAACAAAACTTATTTAAAAATAATATTTAGAGAAATCGTGATTACAAATAAAAATTAAAACATATCTTACACAAATATTTTTCGCTTTATCCACATAACTAATTAATAGATAAATATTTATTGCTATAAAAAAATTTACCTCGGAGCATATATAGTTCTGGACAATCACATGAGATTTGGAGGGATTGGTTGATTTTAAAGATAAATCAATTAAACTATAAGAAAATATATGAAAAGTACTCTAATTAGACATAAGCTTTTTAGTATTAGAAATAAGATTATCTAAACAAAATATTCAAATTATTTTTGGTTTTATGTTAATTGAAGTATCTTTTAATAATGAATAAAGTAAATCAAGATAATATAGTTTTAGTTTGAGTATGATAGGAAATCCTATAATCACAAGTGCTATATCAAGTCTAAAGTTAATTATACAGCTTATTACTAGAACTTTTGATTTAGATTAACTTTATTCATCGGATTTTAGCACTTACCTACTTGTTTTGCTATGTCAATAAGTCAAGAGTTGGCGAAAACCTTTGCTCCATTTTAGAAAGAAACCAGAAGTTATCAATATGTGCTATATCCCTCGACCCTTGCAATTGATAAATACAAGCAAGTTCACTCATCATAGCCTAAATTCCCAGAAAACTCTGAATCGTGAAGGTTTTGTGCTTACATTCATACTGGTAAAAGATACAAAAGCTTTTCTACTATGGAAAATTTAAAGAATAAAGAGCCAATAGCTTTATTCAACCTAACATACTCAACAAAACAAAACATTTATTTTTTAAAATAAAAGAAGACAGTATAAACACCAAAAATTAGCAATCAAAATTCAGCTAGACCATATTAACACAACAAAAGTCCGTAGAAAATAACTTTTTCACCAAAAAATTTTCACAGCAGCAGGAAAACAAATTAACTACAACAAAATAACAAAAATAAAATCTTGTAGACTAAATAATTACCTTGTAATTTGTTTTCCTGAAATTGACTTAAGATTTTGGGACGAAAGATGAAAAATCCAGCTATAAGAAAACTGAAACAAAACTGAAGTTCAGCTAAGAAATGAAAAATTCAGCAAAGAATGACATTTCTTTTGTTCTTTCTTTCTTTTATTCACGTGAAACAACTTTTCAGAACTTTCACTTTCACGTGAATTCTCTTGACTTTGCCATCCATATAAAACAAAAAATTCCAAGCAATAATTGTTTTATAACTCATTTACTATTTCATTTATTTTTCACCAATCAACCAAAAGATTTGTTGTTATTTATAGAATTAAAAAAAACATTAATAGTAATTAATGCATTTAGTCTAATTACTAATTTAATAATTAAAAAAAGAGAGTATATGGCATACTAATTTTATTGTTTGTGATAAAGTTGATATTATTTATTGTTTGTTCAATATAAATTCAGACTATATGGCATACTAATTTTAAAAAGAATATTTTCATTTTATTGTGAATTTGTAGTCCCAACAAGGAAGTGGTATCTAGGGAGGGACTACACATTTGGAAAATTCAAGGTGTCAATTATTGCATTGGTACCGATATGATGAGGAAGAAATCGTAGCAGAAGGGAAGATTGCATCAATCGACCCAAACGCAAAGGTACACCACATGCCATTTGTACAAGATTGTTGGAAGGTTTGGGCTGATGAAGTATATATGGGTCATTTTACCTTATATAGACCTACTGATGAATTTCGAGTTCTTAGTGAAGCCATGGGAAGTACTGTTTTTTGGCCAAAGAGTAGTGTTAGACTCATTTGACGAAGGTATTTCTTGAATTTTTGCTTGTTCAACTGAACAAAGACTTTTAATGTTGTGTGATAAGCTTATTCTGAACATGATTGACACATTATTAATGTTGTGTGTATTTGAGTTTCCTAGCTTTTTATTAATTAATGTACCTAACCTCTATATTCTTTCCTTATTGCAGTTATATGGAGTCGAGCTAAGTTAAGAGAAGAATTTGAAGTTGAGTTCTCTTATGCATGTGCCTTCTTGGACCTCATTTATGTAAGCAGCTTGCTTTGGGATGCCTTATGAACGATGCTTTAGCTTTCCTATTATAATTCCTGTAGTTGACTCATTGTGTATATTCTTGACCTATTTGTTTTTGCTGGTTTTTGGGCTCTCGTTTTTGTATTGGAGTCTTTATTGTGTTTTGAAAAAGTAATTGTACATGTTTTATGTTTATTGTGTATGGATAAAATATTGGTGTTATTGGTGGTTTTTGAGATTTTTGGTTTAAATGTTTTTATGAGATTTTTGTTGATTTTCAGGTTGGTTTAGTCCATATTTCAGAGGAAACTTTGTCAAAAATTTTATAAAAATATATCTCGGTAAAGTAAGTCAGGGTTGTCTTGATGGTGGGTACGACATTTAGTTGGTATCTACCATTGGCGCACGACACGTGTCGGGCCCTTTAGGGTGATTTGGGATGGATCGTGTCAATTGGTATTGCTACTATTAGGGAAGTCTAAACATGCGCAAAAAAAGAGAAAAATGAAAAAAAAAAAAAAAAAAATAAAAAAAAGAAAACCGGGGGTGAACGTTGTGAAAAACAACGACAACGTGCGGCGAGCGTTGCGAAAAACCTTAAGACAACGCGCAATGCACAATGAACGTTGTGAAAAACCTTAAAACAACGCGCAATGCACATTGCGAAAAACCTTAAGACAACGCGCAATGCACGTTACGAAAACCTTCCGCTCTATGACAACACCAAAGCTCGCAACTACGCCTGAACGGTGCAAAAGGTCAATGGCAACGTTTTTCGACCGTTGCAAATGGCAATTTTTGGTATAGTGAAGGATTTTTAATATTATTTAAATAAATATTAATATATGATCTCGCTATTACCAGAGACGGATTTTGGGGGGGGTTGAGCTGTAGCCCCACCCCCAGGCCCAAGAGCTTTTTTTAAGGTATTTTTTTATTTTTTTGGGTAAAAAAATCATTTTTTATGTGTAAAAAAAAATTTTCCCACGTAGTAGCCCAGTTTAAAATTTTATAGTCCGATCGTGGATCCAATTCTGGATCCACCCCTGCCTATTATGATCGTCGACGATTGATCACTGCCCTAGCTCACCAATATTCCTCGATCCGCCACTACACATGGATGTCGAAAATGAAGGTAAATTCTTGTCTGCGTTAATTAGTATTATCTCTAGAAATGCTACTGTATTAGTTACACTTGGGATAAAAATTGGTCATTAGTTGTAAATGTTTTGGTATGTGATGTTTGGCTGCAATTAATGAATTTACAGAGATAGCAAAGAAAGCAATTATTTTTGGTGGTAGTACTTGAAAAAACTTAGTTGGGCACTCTGGCTCTTTTCTATCAAAATTATGCAGAAATTTTATTTAGAATATCATGGAGATTACAATATTACTTTACTTAACTTTGCCTGTCTTATTATGGTCACAACATAGTTGTTATTCTAGTTCAGTTAGTCTTATTCCAGTTAAGTTAAATGGTCACTGCACAGTTTTTTTGCCTGTTTCATTAGTCTCGTTCCAGTTCAGTTAAATAGTCACTGCACGATTGGTATGTAGTATTGGAAGTTTGTCACCGGCACTTGCATGGTAGTTGAGCAACTGCAATTATTCACTGACTGGCGGTTGGTAGTTGTAGAGCCGGTCCTGTGATTCTTGGGGCCTGAAGCAAAGCCTAGAAATTAGGCCCCCCGGTGAAATCAACGTAAATGCAAACTTCAACAATGTATTATGCGACCCATTATTAACTTGAAAAACTAACATTAAAACAACAACAAAATATATTATAGCAAAACAATTACAAAATATCTCAAAATATCTAATCTCCAATGATTAACCTAAAAAACAATTACAAAATATCTCAATCATCTTAGAATTATAGTTTCCAATATAGTTACTACGTGCGCCTATACAATTGTTCATCCTACAATAATCAATCATATAAGTCGACTAGGCTGCAATTATATAAGCCAACAAGGCTGCAAACATTTCCAATCTCTAACATAGCTACTTAGGGCAAGCCATTGCTTACCTGAGAAGTAGAATTTTGATGAAAATTTTGGAATTACGCCTTTGAGAATGATCCCTTTTTTTGAACTGGTGGTAAGCTGATCGCAATTCGAAGAAATTTTTGGATTGTGTCAACGATGCTGTAACATAGCAAAAAGAAACATGTAAGGAAATAATAAGTAGTTATAAAACTTAATAAAATAAGTAGTTATACTTTCTTGCACATAATTATAAAGAATATAGTCAAAATAATACTAATAACAGTATCAATATATTCAATAAGTAACACAACAAGAATTTATAAATCGTGAAACACGAAAAACTATAAAAATTCACCCCACCCCACGCCCACTCCCACTCCACAACGCCATAACAAGAAAAACTTAATTATACTTTATTAACTCGAAGATATTGAATGCATTTTACTTTCTGATTACTATCAATTAATGTCCATAACTCGGGTCATGTCCAGAATACTCTCAAATTCATCATCTTTTCACGTTTACATTGAAATCAAAGAATTCCATCAAATCTTTAAGCCATTTTCACCCAAATAGTGAATAGAGGATATGAAGAAGAATGAATTTTATGAGAACCCAGTTAAGTAAACTGTAAACATACATCAGATCAAACCGAAACACATTAAACCGATTTAAGAATTGAAAGTCCATACTTTGTTGCATACAACAGCAGCTAGCAATTAGAACCCTCTACAATTCCATTTCTCTACAACAAAAATAGTTATAGATGCAGAGAGAACAACCTGATTGTCCACTATTGTCGCTTCAGCCACACCTGCACCAACAATTCAAGAAGCATTAATAAAAATATAGTGATTACCAATTTAAGTTAATAAATCAATGATTAAAAATGTATCAAGAAATTACCATTGGTGTCAGCAACTATGTTTCCCAGGTCACCCGCATGGCGAACTTCATCCTCAGGAGCTCCATGTGTCAAACCATTTGGATTAAAATGTGCTCCTATTACACCATCATTAATATTTAATAATATAAAAAAATGCCATTAACTAATTCTTGTGAACAAATATATAATCTCAAACATGAAATTGAGTCTAAAACCTGTTGAGATACACCCATTTGTTGTGTCACCGAACTCATACTACAAAACCCAAAGAAAATGTTAATAAGATTTGCCTTTTTCGAACTTGGTTTTTATTTTTCCTCATGATATAGGAAACAAGAAAACCTAGGCCTTTAGAATATTTAGAATTAATAACACTCATAAATCATAATACTCAGTTACTCACTAGATGAAACCCATGTTTGCCCGTTCCCCGGAGTAAGTCCAGTCACACGAATTCATAGTAGTTGGACCTGAAAATAGAAACATACACGGATGGTATCTAAGCATAAATAAATAACAATTAATCCTAAATTCCTAATCACGATAATCTACGAAGTCCGAACATTTGATTTCTCAAAATAATAATAATAATAATAACAAAAAAAAATGGAAATCAACCTTAAGGGCATCAACTGTGGAGACCGGAGACGGAGTCGTGGTCAGACTGTCGGAGTTGGAGCAATGGAGACGACACAACAGGTGCCAGGTTGAGCAGCGTATACAGTACCCTTATTTGATTTTCAGATTTTGGGTAAATGGATTGTTGATTTGTTGTGGATATTGGATTTGGATTATGGATATATAAGTTGGGTTGAGATTTAAGGATAAATGGATTGTTGGATAATTAGTTTTGGATTGGGCATTTCACATTTGGGCTTGCTAAACTTGTATTTAAAAAAAAAAAAAAAAAAGGGCCAAAATGAGGCCCCCTAAGGTCTTGGGCCTGAGGTGCAGGCCTCATTGGCCTCGGCCCAGGACCGGGCCTGGGTAGTTGGCTGATGGCGGTTAAGTTGGCAGCAGGTGTTGATTTGATGGTGTTTTCAAGGAAAATTAAAAGGGAAGCCTGTCACATACATAATTTTTTTTACAGACCTAGGGTCGACCCCGATATTTTGGGGGCCTTATGCTAATTTCAAATTGGATCCTATATTTTGAATCTCATTGTATAAAGTTTTAGCTTGTTTGATGGAGATTAAGCCCTTATTTGAGCTTCATTTTTCATCAAAATATATTTTTTTAATAGTGATTTGACATCATTTTAACTACACATTTTTCAATGAAATAATATTACACTTAAATCCAAAACTTTTTCGTTTTTTTAATCACACATTCTCTATCGTAGCATTATTACGAAATACTTTTTTTTTTAAAAAAAAAATAGGTCTCAAACAACCCCTAAAATCAAAATTTTAGTAGATTTTGATAGAAGTAGATTATATATGTGGATTTAAAGTTTTAGAACCCATAAAATATATGGTTAAAA
Organism: Olea europaea var. sylvestris; assembly: GCF_002742605.1. Taxonomy (NCBI): domain Eukaryota; kingdom Viridiplantae; phylum Streptophyta; class Magnoliopsida; order Lamiales; family Oleaceae; genus Olea; species Olea europaea. The sequence continues at coordinate 204,997 of NW_019227832.1, forward strand.
TTAATTGTTAATTTTGACTTAAATTAAAATCTAAATTTTAATCGATGCCAAACAGGGGCTTAATATAATTATAAAGACAATTATGCCCTAAAATTTGAAGATAAAATTAACAAAATGTGAAATTTCAACCAGCAATACAAATTACGAGTAAAGTTTGGCAAATAGAATTACAATGCAATGGCAAAAGGGTATGTTTATTTGTATGATTATTTTCTCACTGCAACTATTTGAAATAAAATTGAATATACATTTGAGTGATTTGTGTACAAAATTGGAGGATGTGATTGCAAAAGATAGTGTAACAAAATAATGAAAATGGTGATCAAATACAAACGAGCTTCTAATTTTATATTAATTTATAAGAAATTAACTTAAAATAATAAGTATCCGTATGAACAAGGACAGAAAAATATTAAATTCGAAATATTTTCAGCAAACATCTAAAAATATTATTATCATGATATTAAAACAAAACAATATAATAACAACCATGTACTCTGTAATATATATTTTGAAGATAAGAGAGAAAGAAAGAAACCTGTAAGGTTGTAACAATGGTAGTGAAATCAAACAAAATTGCATTAAATCTTCAAAATTTTAATTCAAAGGGAGATAATTTATATTTTATTGGGTTGAAAAAATAATGGTGAATGATTGTCAAAAATGAAATTTGAAAAGACAAAGAGACATTCTCTTTTGTTAAAAAAGAAAAGAAAATGAATGTTTGGAAGATAAAGTGTCAAATTAATTATAAATAGGGAAAATAGTATTTGCAATAAATAAATGTAAGTCATAAGTTTGTTGCCATATATATATTTTAAAGATTTTTGTATTTCAATTTTTATTAGTTTCTTATGTTTGCATACGATAATTCTATTTTCAAAATTTCATAAATATAATTTTCATTTTTCTTCAACCAACCAATTAATTTTACATCTGGGGCTCTCATTAAAGCGGGAGCTTTAGGCGATCACCTACTTCGCCTATACTTAGGACCACCACTAAACAAACTCCTTAGAGAATACACATAGCATGGGGTGGGTGGATTATTTTTTGAATTATTTTACGGGAAAATTATTTAGAAACTTAGATTTAAAGACTAATTTTCAAAAATAAGGAGGATTAATTTTCATTTCACAAATAAGGTGTTAATTAGATTTAATAATTATAATTAATAAAAATTTAATTAAACCTAAACTGCCAGAATGGTCGGCATGAATAATGATTAGGTATTGAAGCTTTGACCAGGAAGTTGGAGAAATCTTTTGCTTTTAGCTCTCTCTCTCTCTCTCCGTGTTTGCCGTTCATTCCACCTCCATTTCATTCCCAAATCCAAACCCTAAATATTTTGGAAAAGCGAATCCATAGCTCCATGTTCCGTGCAGATTTTCTCTACGTGATGTTTATCCAATTTCTTTAGTAAATATATAAATCTCTCAATTTCCTCTGTTAATTTATCATTTCCAACTATTTTCTGTCCAAATTTCGAACAAATATTTCTCTCTCCGACAAGGAAGATGCGTTGTGATGCTTAAAGTATTCCTTATCGTCTTCTATTTGTTCTTTTCTTTGCTCCCTGTTGTCTTCTGGCCATGGGGACCCATCCAACCCTACGCAGTTCAAGTCTTCAATTGTTGAACTATTACGTTGCTTCTAATGGGTTATGGGATCAATTCGTTGGTTCACACCCGTGTTTTCTAGTTTAGGAGACGAATCGGTTAATGATTTTAGAGCCACATATGGTTCTTTGATTAATTCTTTCTATGGTAAGTGCCTCATATTTTCATCCAAACACCGCCTCCGTTGCATCTACTTCCTAGGTTTAATACAGTAAAAGAATTCAGAACATAAAATAGTAAGCTTTGAACCATTTTACACGAGTATTTTCCTACTTACCTCAGGCTCAACAGCATGATCGACGGTTCGATCGATTGTTGCGGCAGAGGCAAATCTCTGTGGCAGAAACTCGTTACAGGCCGAAAGGACCCGATTTAATTTTGCAGCTGTAGATGCTAATGTCGCCAGCGTTTCAAATTATTTTTGCACAATTAAATAACAAGCAAGCACCGTATATATTTTTGCACGTTTGGTTGCCGATGTTGGGAATGGTGATGAGTGACCAAATCTATTTTTATTGTGACTCCCTGTGACTAGATTTGTGTTAACTGTGACCGTATGTCACTTGGCTATATATAGTTACAAATTAGAATAATATGATCACAGACATTCACATAGAAGATAAATTTGTTCATGAACACATAAGGTAACAGTTCATACGTTACAAGTAACAATTCACTGTTAAAGTCACACTTCACTGGTTACAGGTTTGAGTTCACAAATCACAGTCATTTCATATAAGTCACAAATCAATATAAATGGGTCACAGATCAATATCAATAGGTCACATATTGTTTTGTAGAAGTCATAGATCAAATTTATATGTCACGTTTTATGTTACGAGTCACGAGTAACAAATCATATGTTAAAAATAATATTTTATATATCACAATGTACACAGGTTACATGTTGTTGCCCAAAAAAAGAAAAAAAATTCAATTTAATACATTTAATTACAATAATATTTTTTGATTAATTATCTCACAACTAAAATCTTAATAGTATTTGATATTTGAAATTACAAATTTTATTTATTAATTTTGAAATTAATCAATTGCATATTCATCCCACCTGATTAGGTCATAGATTCAATAGAACTGATCACAGATCATAATGTGCACAGGTCACAGATCTAATGCAATCGGTCACAGGTCATTGCCAAAAAAGAAGAGAAAATAAAAAAATGTAGTTGGCGAAAAGGTGCGTGGTCACCGAAACAGTCAAAGAGGTCGTCGGAATGGGATAAGTCGCTGGAATAGTTATCGGAGCTGTCGCCGGGAAGTCGCCGAAAGTCACCGGAGTCGTCATCGGAGAAGCTGCCAAAGTTGTCACCGGAGGTGAGGTTGGATGGAGAGAGAAAGAGAAGGATTTGATGTGATGGGTGGATGGGTTCGGATAAGTAGATTAATTATACTATCTTATAATTAAATATTTAATAAATTTAATTATCACTTTATTTTTGAAAGATTTTTAGAAGTTCGTTAGTTTTGAATTGTGATTTTTAAATGGAGCATTTATGTGGCATTCCCTTATTTTACTCACTTCTGTCAAGGAAAATTCTGATTAAAATCAACACCCCTTCTTTTTTATAAAAATTAAATGCAAACATGGAAAACCTTAAGTGGAAGTGGACATTGTGCGCAATAATTCACTTATGGCAAATCGATTCAAAATGGATGTTTGAAATGGATTTCGGTGTTAGGGGTTCTTTTGAGTGTATTCTAGGTTTGTCAATTTGTAGCTGAAATCACAATGTGAAAAATGAAATGGATTTGAGGTTAGGGCTATGGTTTCTTTCTTTTTCTGTGGTAGTGTTGTTTTGATACGGGTTAACAGAAATACATTTTTTTAATTTAATGTAGGTTAGGGTTTATTTGGATGATTAGGCATCCAAGCGTACAACTTGCTGAACAATTTTAACTGCCATTTCACATTTTCGTCGTCCACGTAGATCCAATAATAGACGAAATTCATTTAGGGTGTGTTTGATTACATTTATTTTCCATGAAAAACATCAGTTTTCAACCCAAATCTCTATTTAAAGTGTTTGATTGCTATTTTTTTCATGGAAAACATTTTCCAACTTTTGAAAATATGTCTAATTTTCCTTGTTTTTAAGAAAAATATTTTCTTTGCGTAGAGGTGATTTTTATTTTCCACAAAAAATGAAAAATATTTTCTTTTCTAAGTGATATTTTTCATTTCAATCAAATATACTCTTAAATGACCATTTTAGTGCAATGGATTTAATTTCAGTGCCCATTGAAGCTTAGTAAAATCTATTACCAATGAAACATTTGACTCCACAAATTTATCGAAATAAAATATTCTATGTGTAAATTTAAAAATTTCCCCTAATTTTTGAAGGCAAATTCTCCTTCAAAATCGATATTCACGACATTATTTTTCCCAAATACCAAAACTCAAACAAGGGCTTAGTGCTAACTATGATTATGCCCCTATTTGATCCCCATTACATTAAATTCTATTACATTTCATTTTTCTCTCTCCTATTTTCAACCACACAATTTTTCATAAAATAATATTATACGTAAATCGAAAATTTTTCATTCTTTTTCAATCGCTAATTTTTCAAAAAAGTACTACTCTCCTCGTTAATTTTCCTAACTAATGGGAATCAAACAGGGGCTATATTTACAGCATTCGTTTAATTCCACGAGCTACAGAAGTAGAAGCTCATCTGCTTCAGATTTTGTGAATTATTAAGTTCGAGAAATGGAGCAGAGACGGCAGGTTTTCTCGGTGGACCTTCTAGAAAGGTACGCTGCTAAGGGGCGGGGAGAAATCACGTGTATGGCCGCCGGGAACGATGTGATTGTGTTGGGTACAAGCAAAGGCTGGGTCATTCGACACGATTTTGGCGTCGGCGATTCTTTTGGTACATATTGATTGCATTTTTCTGTACTATTTATTGTCATTGTGCAAATAATTTGAATATGTTTTTCTTCGTGTGTCCAAAATTTTGTTGGGAGATTTCCAATTGCTAAAGAAATTGAGCATTTTATCGCTTTTTATGTTTGCTTATTGAACAAGTACTAGTCAATTTATTTGTAATTTTTTTTTTTGCTAAATAGGGCAGCGAATTTATTGACCAAACGGTTAACAAATTGGGCTTGGGTGATATACCGATATTAATTGGCCAATAGTTTCATTAGCTGACCTTTTAATGCTACCACTGAACTGATTTGAATTCTGGGTTCATTTTTTATCCAATTGAAGCATTATGAATAGAATTTTAACTTTCCTCTCCGAATTTTATGTTTTGCCTATTTACGGGGTAATTTTTGAATAGATATCGATCTCTCTGCTGGTCGACCTGGGGAACAGTCCATCCACAGAGTTTTTGTGGACCCAGGAGGCAGCCATTGCATTGCTGTGGTAGTCGGCAATGGAACCTCTGACACATTTTACACGCATGCAAAGTGGACCAAGCCTCGTGTATTGAGCAAACTGAAAGGCCTTGTAGTGAATGCTGTTGCCTGGAATAGGCAACATATAGCAGAAGGTGAACTTGAGTGTTGCTTAATGTCTCCATGCTTGATTCGCATTCATATGTCAAAATTTGAGCAAAATAAGTGTATTTGCTATTGTTTTGCAGCTTCCACAAGGGAAGTCATTCTTGGTACTGACAATGGCCAACTTCATGAAATTGCTGTCGACGAGAAGGACAAGAAGGAAAAGTACATTAAGTTTTTATTTGAACTCAGTGAACTCTCTGAAGCTTTTACGGGTTTGCAGGTTCCAAGCACCTTTTCCTTTTGTTTTACCTTGTTGTCCCACTTCTTTTAACCTATTTAAACAAACTATTTGAAGTGTTGACAGTTACTTGTAGATGTGAGCTAAGAGTTAATCAAAACTGTGCTAAATTAAGAAATAGGCATGTCATTGGACATATGCCAATCCATAATAATTATTTATGCACATTCTTGTAAAGCTTGGGAATTCTTTTGAAATCCACAATTTTCTAATCTGAAAATCAACATCATCCTGGAAAACTCTGCTGATGTAACGAAGATTTTTGCCGCCCTTAAATCACTTGCATTTTTGAACCAATGCTGGGTTTCACTAAATGAAATGTTAAGAGTTTATCTTCAGGATGTGCAGTATATTATATTGGTTGGTTTTGGGTATAGGTTAGCGTGGGGAAACTGTCAGGAAAATCTGTTTGTTCTGCGGTTCTGGGAAATTTGGAGGGGAAAGCATGAGAGGAATTTTCAAGATTGATTCATACCAAGAGATATTGTCAGTGATTGGACTTCTCACAAAAAATGAAAAATATTTTCTTTTCTAAGTGATATTTTTCATTTCAATCAAATATACTCTTAAAGGACCATTTTAGTGCAACGGATTTAATTTCAGTGCCCATTGAAGCTTAGTAAAATCTATTACCAATGAAACATTTGACTCCACAAATTTATCGAAATAAAATATTCTATGTGTAAATTTAAAAATTTCCCCTAATTTTTGAAGGCAAATTCTCCTTCAAAATCGATATTCACGACATTATTTTTCCCAAATACCAAAACTCAAACAAGGGCTTAGTGCTAACTATGATTATGCCCCTATTTGATCCCCATTACATTAAATTCTATTACATTTCATTTTTCTCTCTCCTATTTTCAACCACACAATCTTTCATAAAATAATATTATACGTAAATCGAAAATTTTTCATTCTTTTTCAATCGCTAATTTTTCAAAAAAGTACTACTCTCCTCGTTAATTTTCCTAACTAATGGGAATCAAACAGGGGCTATATTTACAGCATTCGTTTAATTCCACGAGCTACAGAAGTAGAAGCTCATCTGCTTCAGATTTTGTGAATTATTAAGTTCGAGAAATGGAGCAGAGACGGCAGGTTTTCTCGGTGGACCTTCTAGAAAGGTACGCTGCTAAGGGGCGGGGAGAAATCACGTGTATGGCCGCCGGGAACGATGTGATTGTGTTGGGTACAAGCAAAGGCTGGATCATTCGACACGATTTTGGCGTCGGCGATTCTTTTGGTACATATTGATTGCATTTTTCTGTACTATTTATTGTCATTGTGCAAATAATTTGAATATGTTTTTCTTCGTGTGTCCAAAATTTTGTTGGGAGATTTCCAATTGCTAAAGAAATTGAGCATTTTATCGCTTTTTATGTTTGCTTATTGAACAAGTACTAGTCAATTTATTTGTAATTTTTTTTTTTGCTAAATAGGGCAGCGAATTTATTGACCAAACGGTTAACAAATTGGGCTTGGGTGATATACCGATATTAATTGGCCAATAGTTTCATTAGCTGACCTTTTAATGCTACCACTGAACTGATTTGAATTCTGGGTTCATTTTTTATCCAATTGAAGCATTATGAATAGAATTTTAACTTTCCTCTCCGAATTTTATGTTTTGCCTATTTACGGGGTAATTTTTGAATAGATATCGATCTCTCTGCTGGTCGACCTGGGGAACAGTCCATCCACAGAGTTTTTGTGGACCCAGGAGGCAGCCATTGCATTGCTGTGGTAGTCGGCAATGGAACCTCTGACACATTTTACACGCATGCAAAGTGGACCAAGCCTCGTGTATTGAGCAAACTGAAAGGCCTTGTAGTGAATGCTGTTGCCTGGAATAGGCAACATATAGCAGAAGGTGAACTTGAGTGTTGCTTAATGTCTCCATGCTTGATTCGCATTCATATGTCAAAATTTGAGCAAAATAAGTGTATTTGCTATTGTTTTGCAGCTTCCACAAGGGAAGTCATTCTTGGTACTGACAATGGCCAACTTCATGAAATTGCTGTCGACGAGAAGGACAAGAAGGAAAAGTACATTAAGTTTTTATTTGAACTCAGTGAACTCTCTGAAGCTTTTACGGGTTTGCAGGTTCCAAGCACCTTTTCCTTTTGTTTTACCTTGTTGTCCCACTTCTTTTAACCTATTTAAACAAACTATTTGAAGTGTTGACAGTTACTTGTAGATGTGAGCTAAGAGTTAATCAAAACTGTGCTAAATTAAGAAATAGGCATGTCATTGGACATATGCCAATCCATAATAATTATTTATGCACATTCTTGTAAAGCTTGGGAATTCTTTTGAAATCCACAATTTTCTAATCTGAAAATCAACATCATCCTGGAAAACTCTGCTGATGTAACGAAGATTTTTGCCGCCCTTAAATCACTTGCATTTTTGAACCAATGCTGGGTTTCACTAAATGAAATGTTAAGAGTTTATCTTCAGGATGTGCAGTATATTATATTGGTTGGTTTTGGGTATAGGTTAGCGTGGGGAAACTGTCAGGAAAATCTGTTTGTTCTGCGGTTCTGGGAAATTTGGAGGGGAAAGCATGAGAGGAATTTTCAAGATTGATTCATACCAAGAGATATTGTCAGTGATTGGACTTCTTTCTCTTTTTCATTTTGTATTGGCTTTTGGTTCGAGTACCATGAGGATTTTCTGTTGATGAACATGTAGTGAGATCATGTCGCAAAATTGTTGTAGTATTTGCTTCTTTTAAGAGAACTTTTTAATCCTCTATATGTACAAGTCTACATAGATATTAGATATTTTGTCCTCAAGATTAAAGCCACATGACAGCCTTCTAACTTTGTGTGTTTTGCAGATGGAAACAGCAAGCATAAACAATGGAACTCGTTATTATGTAATGGCTGTTACTCCCACCCGTCTTTATTCTTTTACCGGAATAGGCTCTCTGGATGTAAGTTTTTTACCAGTATCTAGTTAAAAATCCTTATGCACTTGGTTAGTGTATTAGATTAATCATAACCTCAGAATATTTAATATGTGTTTTTTTCTAAGGAATTATTCCTTCAACCCTGAGGGTAGCTCAGTGGTCAGGCCTTGGGTTTGCTCCCCAATGGTCATCAGTTCGAGTTTCTTCAGAGCCATTGAGGAGAGTACATAGTTGTAAACTTCAGGGTCCTGTGTGATTAGTTGAGGTGCGTGTAAGTTGGTTCAGACACTCATGGTCATTAAAAAAAAAAAAAAAAAAAGAATTATTCCTTCCACTTTCTTTGCACCTAGTACTTGTCCTGATGCTTTGAGGATGCACTGTATGAGGTTCTGATTAGCCTGTAATATTCTGCATTAATTATAACTTTTAGATGTGTTAAAGTTTTGCTGGCATCTCTAGAGTTTTATATTTGCATGGAACTTAGCTGTAATTATCACACATATTTTCCTTCAGAGATTGAAAATAGCTACACAGCAAATTTTTTGTTCCTTCTGTGTCAAATGTTTAATCATTTCTCTATTCTTTTAGCTACATGATATTCACTTTTGTAGCATAAGCCATTTCTTCTTCAGCATGAAAATGACTAACAATTCTTAATTTAGTTTGCTTGTAATGTTTTATGTCCGAGCGCTCGTATAGTTTATCTCATGTAAATAGTAAAATATGTCCACAATGGCAATCAAGTAGCTCTTGAGTATTTGTTTCGGACAACAAGTATCTGATCACATTCATCTTATTTTAACTCTCTAAGCCTCCTTTTCTTCAAAGCTGAGTATACATAATCTAGTTCTTGAGTTTTGGAACTTGGGTTCAGGGGAGAGTAGAAGTGTAATTGCTGATTGAGCCATATTCTAGTATTTTTTTTGAGTTATCCACCTGTGATTTCTTTGTACGACAATATCATCCATACTCTTAATCCTATTGTATTTTAATATAGAAGGTCTCTCTCCCCCACCCCCTCTCCCTCTATATTTCCAAACTTTTCATGGTGTCTAATTTTTCTTCCCCAGTCCTCACTTATATGATAAACTTTCTTAAAAGCCTTAGGCAATTTTTCCTATCAATAATGGCCGTTTATATTGAATGGTTTTTGACTTGTACTTTTTATGCAGTCTGTTTTTGCTAGTTATGTGGGCCGTGCAGTTCATTTTATGGAACTTCCTGGTGAAATTCCCAACAGGTAGTAAGAAAAGGATTGGGCGGTTCAGGGATTTCAGATTTTTAGGCAAGAATTGGGTTGTGCACTTATGAGTAACAAAGATGATGTTTGGTATATCCTTCTTGCAGTGAACTGCATTTCTTTATAAAGCAAAGAAGAGCAATACATTTTGCATGGCTATCTGGGGCAGGAATCTATCATGGTGGTCTTAATTTTGGAGCACAACGCAGGTGGATAATTAGAAGCCTGATTTCTACTACTTTCTCATGATTTAATTTTGTCACTAAGATTTTGGGGAACTGCATGGCAGTTCACCAAATGGGGATGAAAACTTTGTGGAGAACAAGGCTCTTTTGGACTATTCAAAACTAGGCGAAGGAGCTTCTGTTAAACCAAGTTCCCTGGCAGTATCTGAGTTTCATTTTCTTCTTCTTGTCAGAAACAAGGTTAAGGTGTGTAACCAGAACTCTTGTTGCTGCTTCCTTACCTAGTGATTTGAAGATCCATAAATACTTAATACCTGTTAAAAGTAGTACACCCACAACGGGCTGAGCTCACAACTGAGTTTCTGCTAAGATTAAGCTTGTTAAGTAGTACCAGTGGGGAGTCTATGAATGATAAGATAGATTAAATATTTTGGAAAAGTAAATTTACCGAGTTCTGTGGGTTTGCTAGTTGGTATTCCAGTCCTTCATGTTCCCCCCTTCATCTTTTCCATGTAGTGAACTTCAGGCGCAAATGCTATTAACCAGCTTTTAATTTGCATCTTCTTGCATCTTTAAAATTTGTAGCCTTCCAGACTATAAATTGCGTCCTGATGCGAATTAAATATTTATAACAAGATCAATTTCACCACTGTCTGTGGTATGTCATATACCCTTCTCAAAGATGTTACCACCGTACGTTTGTGCATGCTTAATATAATCCACCTAGTTTTGGATATTTCTTTATTCGAGAATCTTATAGAATGATTAGTTATTGGAAATCGATGTTTGTCCAAGAATGTATCTCCCAAAGGACATTCTCGCAGATATATACTGCAAAAGCTTTGGCTAACAGGACTATACCTTTTCTTCTGTAGCCGCTGGTAACAACTTCGCTTGCTATTTCTACAGATTCAAAGTGAAGCCTGAGTTTCGTTTGAGCTTGATTAAGAGCTGAAATCATTTTGTCACTTGGACACCCCTTCAAGCATTTGTGCTTTCTGATTTTAGAAGCTAAGCCAGCAGTATGCTATTGGCTTAATTGAAACTGGCTCTTTATTCGTTTAGCTTGGGCATTTTGAGACTTGGATAGGAAACCTACCTCTTTTAGACCTTGTTTGGCAACAAGTGTTTAAATTATGAACATATTTGGTCAAACCACTTTTAATCCACACATTAAGTACTACCCACATATCCACTACTCATTTCTATCTATTTATAATTTAAGTTGATTATAAACAATTCCTAAAAATGTGTTTAATGTATTCAAAAATCCACATAGACAGTTCATTGTTTCCCCATGTTGTGTATATTTGATGTGATTTGTGATAGTGAAAAAGGTTAATAATGCCTTTTTTCCTCTACCTAATAAGTTATTGCCATTTTTACAATATTTTGTAGGTTGTGAATAGGATAAGTGAGCTGATAGTTGAGGAACTTTATTTTGATCAAACACCTGATGCCGCTTCAAGGAGCGTTATAGGTTTGTGCAGTGATGCGTCTGCTGGGCTTTTCTATGCATATGACCAAAGTTCCATCTTCCAGGTCCAAATTTCTGGCATTATCCTTGATATCTGCTTGTCATGGTTCTATTGGGCATTAATTTACTGACTTGAAAGTGTTAATTTAGGTGTCCGTGAATGATGAAGGCCGAGATATGTGGAAAGTCTATTTGGACTTAAAAGAATATGCTGCAGCTTTGTCAAACTGTCGTGACACCATCCAAAGAGACCAAGTTTATCTCGTGCAGGTTAGCTTTCATATTTTTGCTAATAATGTTGTTTATGCTGATTTCTGTAAAAAGTTGCTTTGTCCTCGTCCTCTTTAATTCCATGAACCGTTGCCCTTGATTAATGTTAATTTCAGTTATGGGTTCTTGCATTTATGATTTATGACCCGAGATAATGTAATACAGGCTGAAGATGCTTTCAATACAAAGGATTTTGTCAGAGCAGCTTCCTTTTATGCGAAGGTGATTTTATCCTTTACTCACTTACTTATTCCTTGAACTAATCTTTCTAAAATGTGTCTTTTAGACAATTACTATGGCCCTGTTTGAGCTGCATTCTTTTAAAAAAATACATTTTTAAACGGTGATTTGACATCATTTCAATCACACATTCTTCTATAAAATAATATAATATTAAACGTAAATCCAAAATTTTTCCTCATTTTTTAACCATACATTCTCCATTAATCTACCATTCCAAAGTACATTATTTAAAATAATGTGGCTCAAACACACACTATATGCTGTATGACCACCTTTAGCATCACAGACTTGCATAAATATTTAGGGTTCCTTTACTCTTTTAGGACATTGATGCTGGTTGGCAAGAATGCCATCTACTTCAGGAGAGAATATAATTTCTGTTTCATTTTGACTGTAGTTTACCTGATAATACTGTACAAAGACTATGATAGTGATTGGCTCTTTTCATCCCTTATTCTCTCCGGTGTCCTCCAGACTATAACTAGACTTTCTAAATAGTCAAAAGAAGTCCAGTTGCAAAAAAAAAAAAAAAAAAAAACACCGTCTTGAGAAAATGTCATTTTCTTAATGATACACGATGTATTTTTCTATCAGAAAGCACTGGCGTTCTGCTTTCCTTCCTCTCTTGCTGTCTAATACATATTTTTCATCTTTAGAAGCAAGAACATCACATTTACCAATAGACTTGTTGACGTAGGATGCAATAGAACAATAATAAGAGAAGGGGAAAGGGAAAGGAAGAAGAGAAAGGAGAGGGAAAAGAGAAGAAGAGGTGGGAGATAGAAGGAGAGTTATAGAAAGGGGAGAGGAAATTGACAGATGGAAGAGAGAATTTAGGGAGAGAGAGTATCTTTATTTCATTATCAAAGTTGTTGTGTATTACAAAGCAAAATCCCCTTTTATATCGGGTTTAAACTAGTAGTAGGAAAACACTATAAAATCTATGAAATCAAACAATAATTATGTTTCTTCGAATAATTATCAAAGTTGGAAACTAAATTAAATAATGACTCTATAAGATTCCCATCACTTGCATTGCAGAATTGGTCACTCCCTACCCCATTACGGTCTAGCATGATTTTTACCAAAAGCCAAATTACTACCAGCCCTCAACTGTCATCAATGTTCATCCTCTCCAATCAAACGCGTTATGTATGTCATAATTCATAAGGCTGCCATTTCAGAGCTGCTGTAATTCCTATATTGCGTAAAGCTTGAACAAGTTCCTTCAAGAATACTTGACTCACGACTGCCGAGTAAGCTCATCAAGTCATGAGCACAGGTTGAAAAATGCAATTATCAATGTTATAATTTCACTTTGTTATATTAAAATAATTGATGACATCACCAGTATGCCCGAGTATTCTTTATAACAACAGAAACAGGACTTAGATGCAAAATGATGAATTCGTTTGAACATGGTTTAGGCAAACTTGTCCCCTCTGAGGTACAGAACCCATACGCTGAAATAGTAATTATAAAGAAACACTAATTGCTCAAAAAGGTGGGAGTTTCCCTTTTGGTGAACTGGTTGATGGTAAGATAACCTCAAGAAAGAGCATTCTATTGTTTAAACTTAATATGCCTTGAAATTTTTCATTACCTGATATATATTGCTTCTATGTGAAGTGAAAACTCTGGTTAAGTAAATGTAAGGACACCACATTACAAAAGAGTTGCATAGAAGGAACTGTTTACTTGAGCATCGATGCTCTTGGAAAGATATTTCTTTTGTTCTCTATTTTCTTTCCATTTCATTATTCCTGTTTGTATTGCTGCTTAAAAAGTACCATTCTATTGGAAGGTGGAGAGGGAACAAAGTAATCTAGTTAGTACTTATTACTTGGCAGAAAAGGACATTCTTGTAACACAATGAATACTTTTTGCAGATTAACTATGTATTATCATTTGAAGAGATCACTTTGAAGTTTATCAGCATAGGCGAACAGGTAACAACAGTTTTTCCTCCGATATTTTTGGACTAATTATTAGCAGTTTCATTGTGGTCAGGTACTGAGAGAAAATATAAATTCTGCTATTTTGGCAGTTTTTCAAGTAGTCACCCATCCATGTCATAATTATTTGTGAATGATGTTTTCCAATTACTGTTTTTTTCCAACTTCTCGTTTTTCACCCTTCATGCTAATATTATAGAAGAGTCAGCCAAAACTTAACCATTTGAATATAGTGGGAATTGATGTTCTTCTCCTATGCTTTATTTACTTTTGCTCATGATAAAATTTGTCTGTGATCAAGTACCTTTAATCAAGTATTGTTCCTGTGCTGTTGTCATCACGCCTACTTTCTTCTACTTAGATAATCCTTGTTCCATCAATTCAATGCCGTTCCGTGTACTGAGATTATAGAGCTGGTTAAATTGCTTTCTCTATGCCTCTTTGAATCCTGAGAATTGAACCTATTAGTCTGTTTTTAAGATTTTCTGTAAGAGGGCTCTCTGCATTATTGTATCCAATTTAGATTATGTTGTTGCCATTTATTTGTTCTGGAGGTGATATTTTGCTAAATTACACGAGCTTTAACATTCTACTTCACATGCACGCAACCCAGAATTCCACACAAGAATTAAAAGAACTGTGTGCAACAATGAAATGGCCAAGACACACGTGCAACTTTGGCAAAACTATTGACAAGAAGCAATCACTTAGCGAGTGTGTGATAATTGCGTACGATATGTAATGCATCAATTGCTTATTAGATTAACTAACTCCGGTATACTCATAGCTTTGAATTGAAGCATGGCAACGTAAATTATTGAGATCAACCAAAATTGAAGCGAAAATAATGAATTTCTTCATCAAACTGTAAAAGTAGCTTGTCAATCTGAGGAGAGAGATTATCTCCAAGAAATTATTTTTGCAGCTGCATTGAATCACATCATGTGTTCTGAACCAGTTTGATGGCTTTCCGCTGTGCTCATTATTTGTCTCGAGTGTTGAACTTCTAGTCTCTGGTGTAGAACACACAAGCTGATGTGCATACTGTAGTAATTCTATCTTGATTTCTTCCAAATGTTGCATGTGACTTTTATTTCATTCTCTAATTGGATTGAAACTCCATGCTTCCTTTTCCTGAACTTTCTGCTTGTTTATTTGCTTGGAGTTGAATATATTGAGTTGATTATTTATATTATTGTAAACTTTTGATGTTTTCTATGCTCCTTCTCATGTTCACCATGATGAGCTTAATTTTCTCCATATGATATAAACTTAAAATTCTGCTACTTATTGGATCTACAGATACAGTCTTGCTTTATTCACGCGAATCCCAGTGTAAATGTATCAAACATGTGATTAATGGAACTATCCTTGATGACCCTAAGATAACAATCCAGCTGTCTTTTCTAATGTTTTCACAAACATGCAGGATGCTTTAAAAACCTTCTTGTTACGGAAGCTTGATAATCTTGCGAAGGATGACAAATGCCAGATCACAATGATTTCCACTTGGGCAACTGAGTTATACTTAGATAAGGTGTGGATGTTGCATATTTTTCTTGGACTAACAACTTCATTTCTCTTTGTAATTAGGAGAGGAAAAAAATAATTTCTCATACTTACATTAAGAGACAGTACATAGATATATACATACAACAGGAACTCTAGATTAGGAAGGATCCTAATTAGGGATTTCTATAATTAAAGTAAAATATATTTCACAATCAGTATATTCTATAACACTCTTCCTTGAGCTAGAGCATAGATATTAATCATGTCCAGCTTGTTACAAATATAATCTACCCAAATCCCATTTAATGCCTTTGTGAAAATATCTCCTAGTTGTTTTCTAGTTTTCCCATATTATGTAGAGATTAAATTCTGTTGCACCTTTTCACGAACGAAATGACAGCCAATCTTAAAATGCTTAGTTCGTTCATGGAATACAGGATTAGAAGCAATATGAAGAGCAGCTTGATTATCACACCACAACTTTGTTGGTATTGAAACTTTAATGCTAACTTCAATTAAGAGTTGATATATCCATACTATCTCACATTGATTGTGCCATAGCTCTATATTTTGATTCTGCACTGGATCAGGACACAACATTTTGTTTCTTACTTTTTCACAAGACCAAATTTCCTCTAACAAAAACACAATAGCCGGTAGTTAATCTTCAGTCAATCTTTGAACTTGCCTAATCTGTATCTGAGAAGCATTCGATGTGGGTATGTCCATGATTTCTGTACGGTATCCCAATATCAAGACGAGTTACTATAAGATAGTTGAATTTTCTAACCAGTCTTCTATACTTCTCAGGATCTTCAAATAGGTCACCATCTTTGGTAAGTTGCAAATTAGGAAGCATTGGAGCGCTACTTGGCTTAGCTCCCAATTTTCCCGTCTCAGTTAATAAGTCTAGTACATATTTTCTTTGAGATAAAATGATACATTTCTTGCTTCTTGTCACCTCAACTCCCAAGAAATATTTCAACACCCCTAAGTCTTTTGTGTGAAGTTAAGTGTGAAGAAAGGACTTCAGAGATGAAATTCCCATAGTATCACTGCCAGTAATAACAATATCATCAACATACACAACAAAAGGAATAATGCCGGATTCAGACTGTTTGTAGAAAATTGAGTGATCAGACTTGCTCTTTGCATTCCAAACTTTTCCGCTGCCTGATTGAATTTCCAAACCACGCACATGGACTCTGTTTCAAATCATATAAGGATCTTCGAAGGTGACATTTTTCACATTCCCCTTGAGCAACAAACTCAGGTGGTTGCTTCATATAAACTTCCTTCTGGAGATCGCCACGTAAGAAAGCATTTTTGATGTCAAATTGATGTAAGAGCCAATTATGTGTAGTTGCCATAGAAATGAACAATCGAACAGACGTTAATTTAGCGATAGGGGAGAGTGTCAAAGCAATCCATACTATAAGTCTAGGCATCCACAAGACGATCTTTAAGTCTAGCCATTGATCCATCATGATTTACTTTGACTGCAAACACCTCCGGACATCCAATAGCCCTTTTTCCCTGCAGGTAAATTTACTAAATCCCAAGTACCATTAGCGTCTAAACCGTTAATCTCCTCTACCATAGCATTACGCCAACCAGTATGGGATAAGACTTCCTAAACAGTTTTCGGAAGGGTCACAAAGTCTACGGAGGCAACAAATGAGCAAGAAGAAGAGGACAAGTGATCATAAGAAAAAAGGATAAAATGAGATAAGTGCATTGATGTTTACCTTTACGAAGAGCGATAGGTAGATCAAGATCGTTGGACACTGGATCCGATGTCGAAGAAGGTTTAGGTGCTGAACATGCATTAGGAGGGTCTCGTCTTCTGGAATAGACCTGACCAATAAGTGGGGTGGTATGGTAGCAACAGTTGTATGAGTAACATTAGTTGATTGATATGTGGCATGATAAACCAACAGATCATCATCATTCCCCTTATTAAAAGAAGTGTAAGTTGTGGGGAAGAAAGGAATATGTTTCAGAAATAACATCAGTTGACACAAGATACTTGTTAAGATTTGGACAGTAGCGTCGATAACCCTTTTGGAGATGAGAGTAACCCGGAAAAAATATTTTAAGGATTTGGGATCTAATTTAGTTATCTGGGGACGAACATCACGAGTATAACAGGTACTACCAAATATCCTTGGTTCAATAGAAAACAAGGGTTTAGTGGGAAAAATGACACTATAAGGAGCCTTACTATGAAGAACAGATGACGGCATTCGATTAATCAAAAACCAGGCTGTGGAGACTACATCAGCCTAGAATTGTTTATGAACATGCATTTGGAACAAGAGTGCCCAAGCTGTCTCAAGAAAGTGTCCATTTTTTCTTTCAGCCACACCATTTTGAGAAGGGGTTGTCAACGCATGAGGATTGATGAAGAATACCATTTTGAAGCTTATAAGTCTGAAGGGAATTGAAAAAATATTCTTTGGCATTATCACTTCTCAATGTATGCGTAGAAAAATTAAACCGTGTTTTAATTTCAGCACAGAAGGCACTAAAATGAGAAAACAATTCAGAAAGATTCTTCATTAAATAAAGTCAAGTCACACTAGAAAAGTCGTCAACAAAAGTAATAAAATATCGAAATTCAGTTTTGGACACAATAGGGCAAGGGCCCCAAACATTGGAATGAACTAACTTAAAACGAGAACTAGCTCTTTTATTGACTCGAGGGACTGAGGACAGACAATGATGTACTCACAATTTAAAGATGACACATTCTGAAATTGAGGACATAATTTCTTCAACAAAGGTAGAGATGGATGTCCTAACCGACAATGTGCTGCAAAGGGAGTTAAGATACCGGAACATGCAATAGACTTAGGCACCTGGGTATCCACAGTATAGAGACCGCCTGATTCATGTTCTTTACCAATAATCTTCTTTGTCATAAGATCCTGAAAAAGACAGTAATTAGGAAAAAGTGAGACACAGAAGTTTAACGTTCGCGTAAGTTTTCTCACAAACATCAAATTAAAAGAAAGTCGTGGTAAACTTAAGACAGAGTATAAGGGAATTAATGGAGTTGGATTAATACTTCCAGAACCGAAAACAGAAGAAGTAGAACCATCTGCTAAAGTAACATTGAAAGGAGATGCATGTGATTGAAAAGTAGAGAAGAGACTACGAGTACTTGTCATATGATCTATGATACCAGAATCAGTGATCCATTTTGAGGAAGAAGAGAGGAGACATGTATTAGGTTTACCTGTCTCAGCAATGGCAGATGTAGAGTGAGATGAGGTTTTCAATGCTTCTTGGTACCGAGTGAATTTGGCAAATTCATCTGTAGAAATTGTAATGGTTTGCTTAAAGGACGAGATGGTTGTAACAGAAGCAGCTGCAATATGAGCTAAGTGAGACTTCATAGATTTAGTGTGCAATTTTCGACAAGAGTATTTGGTATGACCCGGCTGATGACAGTAGTAGTAGACAACTCCATTATGATTTCGATTGACTCGACTACTTGTACCCCCCGCCTGTTGTGTTACTTCTGCTACTGCGATTGATAAGAGTAATAGAAAGCCGAAGAAATGAAGCAACAGAAGCACTGAAATTTATACGAAGTGCTCTAGTAAAAGTTTCTTGCAGAGATGGAATCTCAACATTGGAGAGAACCTAGGATTTAGCAGTTTCAAACTGAGAATTAAGGCCAGCTAGAAAACTCATCATAGCCATTTGCTTCCGTTGAGCTTGCTGAACTTTCACATCTGCACTAAAAGGTAATAAGACATTCAATTCTTTATAAGTCTTTTTCAAATTCATCAAACAAGCTTGAAGAGATTGATCGTGTTTGACACGGTAAAAACCTTTACAGATTTCATAAATACGTGATGCGTTTCCTTTTCCAGAGTATATAAATTCTAAATATTCCATTAATTCCTTAACATTCTCACAGTGATTAATTGGGCTGACTATTTTCGCGTCAATGGAATTACGGATTTGTAAGAATAATCGGGCATCATCTCTTAGCCATGTCTGGCGAGTATTATCCGTTGGTGGATTTTCGGTAAGGTGATTGTCCATATAAATACTCCGCAAATAAACTCAAACTGTCTTACTCCAATCAAAAAAATTTGGACCTATTAACTTATGTTCCGTAATTTTGGACATTACTGGAATGACATCAGTCATAACTAAATTCTTTTGTTTCTCAGCCATAGACAGCAACCACAAGATCCAAGTAACAAATCAAAGAGGTAGCTCAAAAGACACTATCCCAAGTCCAACAAATAATAGCCCAAAATAATAGACCCAAATCGCAAATTAATTGGACAATTTAATTAAATTACAGCCCAATTAAATTAGTCTAACAACTTACGGAAGCCAAAAGAAAGCAGCCCAACAACTAAAGTCCAAACAAAATGATATATCCCAGTAAAAGAAATCCAAACCAAAGCCCAACAAAGCCCACAAACAATTCTGACAACTCAGAAGAGATGGTACATATATAGACATACAACAGGAACTCTAAATTAGGAAGGATCCTATTTAGGGATTCCTATAATTAAGGTAAAATATATTTCACAATCGGTATATTCTATAACACTCTTAATCCTGTCCCCATCGAGTAAATTGGTATTTGGTACCATAAATTGTTGAATTTTTGGTTAGTTGCTCTACCTCTTATGCAAAATATTCCACCTCTTATGCAAAATATTCCACTGTTGGTATGTAGTAAAATTCAAGTTTCTTGACAAGGATGCGATAATTTGTTCTCTGTCAAGGCTACTTCTTGAGAATCTAAGAGCTTCCATCATAAGTCTTTTAAATTGCAGATATGGTAATGAACTTGAGATTTTGATGCTGCTTATACATAGCCTTGGCTGCCAAACCTTCAATTGTCACTTCTGTGGCATAGCACACTTTTCTGCTAGTTCAAGGGAATATAGTGGATTCCGAGAATTTGAGTCTAATTGTGAATAAGAAGAATGGAGAAAAAGAAATCCTTGCATTTACTTGACCAGGATTAGCTATTATATCATTGCCAAGACTGAATCCTTGTTTTATAAAATATTCTATATTTGTTGCATTTTTACTGACATCTTGGATGAATGATGAACATACGGAACAAAATTTGCTTTCTGGTGGATAGGAATAATAAAATCCAAGAAAACCAGGACCTAATTGTGGAGGTGGTCATCCGCGGGCACCAAGGAGACTAGTTTATTGTCAATGTTGGCCGCATTGATGTGCAGGATATTGTATATATGTCTGCCTGATGAAATTTCTGATAGGAAATTTGGCATCTGTTACTGGCTTTCCAATTTCTCTCACTTCTACTAATGAGTCTATGTGCATGAAGAATTCGTATATAGCCATTTATTTTCCATGTTCTGTTATCAGATGAATCGGCTACTTTTGGAAGACGATACTGCATCTGAGAATAGTAGTTCAGAGTACCAATCGATTATTAAGGAGTTTTGCGCCTTTTTGAGTGACAGCAAGGATGTATTGGATGAGGCAACAACCATTAAGCTGCTAGAAAGGTTATTCCTGTTGTAGTTAGTTTTGTCTTATTTTAGCTTCTTACATATTTCTCTTGAAATGTAAATCATGGATAAGAGGAAATTTAATAATTTGTTAAAAGTTGCTTAGCCTCTAATGCTTCCCAACTTTGTGTGGATAAGACTTGTCTATAAAACAAAACTTTATTTTTGACACATTTCTAAATTTTACGTTTACGTTTTTATGTCAGAAGTCACATTTTAGATTCCTTGGAAATACGCTGACCAAAAGATCTCTGTATTTAAACATGTTTATTATGATTTCTTGCAGCTATGGTAGGGTTGATGAATTGGTATTCTTTGCTAGTCTTAAGGAGCAACATGAGATTGTGGTCCATCATTATATTCAGGTGCTTCTTTTTCCCCCCACTTTCTTCTAATGCCATCATAATTCTAAATCTTTCAACTGCTGTTTTCTTTATTTCTTGATCATATGCTTCTTCATGTGCCCGGCATAGTTATCATTGATTGATTTATTGCATCCTCTAGTGCCAATATATTCATTTTACCTTTCAGCATAATTTATTGCTTCTCCAATGCATGATACTTCAAGACATCATTTATTTAGCCACAGTTATTCTTTAGTAATTTAAGTCAATACGATTTTGCTGACTTTTTATTTTGTAAATAGCTGGGAGAAGCAAAGAAAGCACTGCAAGTTCTTCAGAAACTTAATGTTCCCATAGACCTTCAGGTATGGGCTAATGGAAAATTTACTTCCAAACTATTTTCCATCAGCACTCTGCACTACAAGTACTGTAACCTCCTTCCCATGATGTCTTTGCTTGAGCTGGTTCATTATGTATGCTAGTAGGCTCTCTCCAGAATCTGTATATTATTATTGAAAGATGATTAGTTCATCCTATTTTGCAGTACAAGTATGCCCCAGACCTTATCATGCTTGATGCATATGAAACTGTAGAATCATGGATGATTAGGAAAGACCTGAATCCAAGGAAGCTCATTCCTGCAATGATGCGTTATTCAAGTGAATCGCATTCAAAGTAACTTTTATCTCTACTTAGTTTATTTTGCTTTCTTTTTCTTTGATAATGGGATAGACCATATACTCTTGCTGTTGCATTGATGATTGGAAGTCTAAAACTCTTCACACTTATATTGCATTGGTTAGTGTAAGAAAATTGAGGACTCTCTGCAATTATACTTGCGTTAGCTTTAGGACAAGTCCTTCACTTAGGCTGACTTCTAGTTTTCAACTCAAAAATTTCACTGCAGCTGTATCTTTCTCATATCGAGATCTTAAACTAGTATTGTTGATATGTTGCTTGTTGTCAGAACTCTCGATGAATAACATAAATGTACAAAGGACCAAGACCAGTATAATTAGTACTGCTGCAGATCTGATATCAAATAAAATTAGTTTCAATAAAATGACAATTAAAAGGTCTGGAGAAAAGTAATGCAAGTAAAATAAATTTTTGGACTGAAAATACTGAAGGACTAAGATTTCCATAGATACAACCCTTTTACCTTCTGTCTTAATGGGCTTGGTTTGAATGTGCCGTAAAAATAGGATTAATGGGTTTGATCTTTTGCTTTATTGAGTTAGTTTGAGCAGCATTGAGTTGATTATAAGCAAGTAAAGTTCATTCTTTACTTGACTAGGAAATAGTATACGTTATACCATCAGATATTATCCACTATTAATTCGAATCTTTTGGTGGAATTATTATTAATTTTTTTATTTTTGATCAATTGATGAATGTTTATTCTGCCAAATTTTCAGAAATGAAACTCATGAAGTAATAAAATATCTGGAGTATTGTGTTCATCGTTTGCAGAATGAGGATCCTAGTGTTCACAATTTGTTGCTCTCATTGTATGCCAAGCAGGTTTGTTTTGCTCAGTATACTTTCTGCATGTCTTGTTAACCACGTAATCATGCGTTTTCTTTCTCTACCATCTTTTTGTTATTATAGATGTTAAAATCATCCTCAAAATTTTTTCACTGGGAATTTCCATATTTTCTCTGAGAAACTTCACAGTATAGTGATCTGATGTAATTTCCATTTCTTTTCCTCAAACTAAAGGCACCTAGAGTCCTTGTCAATCATAACTTTAAGTAAGGACGTATTTGAAAATGAAATAAATATTTTGATAAGGTTCATTCTGTGTGGGCGTTCCATTAAGTAAATGAGGACATATTTTCCTATACATTATCTTAATAAACATTTTTTGTGCTCTAATTGTGGCATAAAAGTTTTTCATGATTTGTTGATATAGTAAATGCAACCAATAGAAACCATTCATCCGCATTGAACCATATTCCAAACTCTTGATGCATTCATTCACAAAAAGAAAATAATATAGAGATCATAGTTCCACCTCTTTTTTTCAATGTTCATGTCCCTATTCATTTCTTAGGAGGATGAGAGTGCTCTTCTGCGTTTTCTGCAATGCAAGTTTGGAAAAGGGCGGCCCAATGGTCCTGAATTCTTCTACGATCCAAAATATGCATTGCGCCTTTGTCTCAAGGAAAAACGGATGCGCGCCTGTGTCCATATATACAGCATGATGTCTATGCATGAAGAAGCAGTTGCCCTGGCTTTGCAGGTAAGAGCTTCAAATTGACAGGTATTCAGTCACTGGACTTGAATTACCTACAAACAATAATTTGAACATGTTGACAATGCTATTTATGTTAAAAGGGTCAACTCTCCTGTTCAATATTTATAGAGATAAAGTTCGTAATGCACTAAAATTTTTATATTTGCATGCACACAAGCTGACTTACACAGGTGGTGGCAGTATGTAACAGATTATTTCTAGAATTCTCTCTTTATTCTCCTATGGTTGACTGTTTATGACGAGCTTTCATATCATATCAGGGTTCACTCCAGAATTTGTTAAGATGTCAAACATCCATTTTGTCGTTCACGTGTTCACGTATTTGTATTCAATGCACACACACATATTCAAGTGTCCAGAAATTTCATCCAATGCAATAGGTCGATCCAGAGCTTGCTATGGCTGAAGCTGATAAGGTTGAAGATGATGAAGATTTGCGGAAAAAACTTTGGCTTATGATTGCCAAGCATGTCATTGGACAGGAGAAGGGAACGAAAAGGGAGAACATCCGAAAGGCAATAGCATTTCTCAAGGAAACTGATGGACTTTTAAAGATTGAAGATATTTTACCCTTTTTCCCAGATTTTGCGTTGATTGATGATTTCAAGGTATGTTTCTTTCTTTTAGTTTTTCTGTTCAGATTCATTACATGATGGTTGTGCATTATTGTGTTCCATCTTTGGTTTGTTTCTTTCATGTGCTGTTTGTAAACATTCTCATCAATGTTATTGGTCCAGCCAGAATCCAACTTCAGAAAGTTTTAGTAACCAGCCTTCATGTCATTCTTATTTTCTATTTGAGGGAGAGTTCATTGCATGGACATCTGATCAACATCTATTTAATTTCTATGGATCATTGTATTTCTTTCGACTGGCTCAAGCATTAGTTATTATCACATCAATATAAATGATGACTTTTATCCTTGCTATGGCTTAGACTAGTTTTCAGTTGTCTCTAGCTTAAATTTCCTCAAATTGTAGGAGGCAATCTGCTCATCATTGGAGGATTACAACGAGCAAATTGAGAAACTCAAAGAGAAGATGAATGATGCTACCCGTGGTGCAGACAACATTAGGAATGATATCAGTGCACTTGCACAACGATATGCTATCATCGATCGTGACGAGGAATGTGGGGTAATGATCTCCTGATGTTTATTCCTTTATGATTTGTACAGTCTCAGTAGTGCATCTGTATCAAATTTTAATATATATGCTTGAGTTTCCCTTCATTATGTTATCTTTATCTCTGTCTATTACATAGAATCAAGGGTCCCGATTATTTTAGGAAAATTGACCATTCAGTCTTGTGAACTATGCTTAAAAACTTAGTTTGCTGGCCTTGGATATTCTCTTCTTGTTTCTCAAGGATTCTGGGTCTACTTGATAATCTATTTTAAGCTGTTGAGATCTTGTTACCTGTGATTTTCTGGTTAAAATCAGTTATCTTTATCTCTGTCTATTACATAGAAGCAAGGGTCCCGATTATTTTAGGAAAATTGACCATTCAGTCTTGTGAACTATGCTTAAAAACTTAGTTTGCTGGCCTTGGATATTCTCTTCTTGTTTCTCAAGGATTCTGGGTCTACTTGATAATCTATTTTAAGCTGTTGAGATCTTGTTACCTGTGATTTTCTGGTTAAAATCATATTTGTGATTTTTACAACTTTATGTGAATTTTGGGTTTGAGTGTCATCATCCATTTTATCCCCGTATAATCTCTATGGTTGCCTGGTATTTTTTTTTTCCTGATCTGGTTAAAATTACTTGTACTTGCTTTCCTTGAGCTTTTACTCTTTTTGCTACCAAGTTTGCTGGTGTGAAGTTACCAGTAGGGACCTACCTATCTATAATCCTTCTTCATTTTCCTGCTAATTTGAGATCCATTTGTGTATTTTGTTTCCCTATTTATATGCTCACGTTCACAGTATGTTTATCAGGTTTGTCGGAAGAAAATATTAAATATGACTGGCAGCTACCCGATGACGGGGGTTTACACATCAGTTGGATCAATGGCTCCTTTCTATGTTTTTCCATGTGGACATTCCTTCCATGCTCAGTGCCTGATTGCCCATGTCACTAAGTGCACTACTGAAGCTCAAGTAAGTTCTGGAATGTATAGGAGTTCCCGGCTTAAATACCTTATTATTTGAACTTTCCTTGTTTTGAGAATAACGGTGACCATTTTACTGAATTTAAACATTTCTACTTTTCTGAAAAATTAAAGATAAATATTTTTCTTGAACATCCTCAAATTGTTCCTATCTCACACATAGTTATGGTTAAAAGAAAATATTGCTCTTTAGACTAGAAAAATTATAAGCGGACCTTCTTTTCACCACAATGCTTTGATACATGATCCATAGACTACCTGAAGAATCCTGTTTTTAATCATAGTAATTTAAGTATTTCTTTCAATATATATGCGCAGTAAAAGTGGATTTATGTTGCATTTGCACCCTAATTTAATTCTTTTAGCACTGTACTTAGAGATGCAAACATGAGGCTACTTTAATTGCCAAATGAGATATTAAGCAAGGTTTTAAGCATAATGAATACCTTTTTCGACTCGGAATCATGCATCCATTTTTGTGGAAGTATAAGCTGACACCACACCAAATTAAACTGCATAATAACATATTAATTTCTTATATTCTCAAATCACCACATTGAAGAGGGACTTGGAAAATCAGATATCTGCGTATATTAACTAATAATCAATTGCAGATATTAACTATTATGTACAAGGTTTCTGTTTAAATTAGTGGATTCTTTTGTTTGAAAGTTTGTTGGCATTATCCCATGGACTAAAGATATTTTCTGCCATAATCTCATTTGGATGATTATCCACAGGCTGAATATATATTGGATCTCCAAAAGCAGCTGACTCTTTTAGGTAATGGATCGAGGAAGGAAATGAATGGTAGTTTATCTGAAGTCGAACCAATTACGAGCATGACTGCTGGAGATAAGGTCTGAATTACATTTCATACTTCAGACACTGTTCTAGGCAGTGTGAAATAAAGTATGTTTGGTAGTGCTTTTAATTTGGAGGTCCTATGGAATGTATGGACAAAAAGTATGTTTGACTAGGAATATGAAAACAATGAAAAAGCTTGTTGATTGACTTGTTTGCATTATCAAATTGGGGTCCAAACTTCTCGATATTAACGAACACCTTGTTGAAATTAATTCATCTTACCGATTACAAAAATCTTGTAACCGAATTCACATTTTTCATAAATATTCCATCTAAAAGTTCTTTAATATTAAAATTTTCTATTTAATATTATTTGTGTGGCACACACAATTCCCATGCCTCAGATTAACTAGTACTTCAGAATGCACAGTGTTTCACTTAAATTATCCATTAAATGTGGTTTTTTGTTGGCATATAATGTAATATTTGATGTATATATGATGTGCAGATCCGATCACAGTTGGATGATGCCATAGCCAGCGAATGCCCGTTTTGTGGTGACTTGATGATCCGTGAGATATCGCTGCCTTTCGTTCTTCCAGAAGAAACAGAGGTGGCATCTTGGGAGATAAAACCAACTAACCTTGGAAATCAAAAGAGCGTATCTTTAACTGTATAATGAAAGCTTTGAACAAGCCTTGAAAGGGCATGTTACCGGGTTACAAGTGCTTCAAGTCAATGGAAGTACTTCATACTTGAGTCGTATTGCATGTGTTTGTATTGTCTGTGAAAAGGCATACGTCCCTATTCGTTAAAAATAATGTATATATTGGTCTTGTTTGTTGTTGGTGTTGCGCTGGTTGCCTTTCTTTTTCCGAGTGGTATCACTTCTACTCCTTCAAAATTGTATCACGTTTTAGTGTGCTTTCACCATACTAAAAAAGAAGCTAGTTTGGTATAAGGTGCAGTTTTTAGGAGATGTCTGTACCATTTTTGTGAAGTTTCTCCTTGCAGTGAGGTTAGTGTGTGTCGGAAATGTACTTGTAGGGGATTTGTTATATATTCACTCGTTCGAAACTTCAAAGAAACTCCATTTCATTGAACATGAATTTTCTTTTAAAGTCCATCATGTCATTCCATCTTCGAAAAAATGAGTACCGTATATTGTCGTAGTGTGTTTATAGAGAGTAAATATAATAAACATGAATCTAGTGTTCCTTTCTTTTTTTTTTCTTTTTTTAATAGTAATAGTGTATAGTGCTATCCTGAACATGCCATAGTAGGATAGCAACCTGCTATTAGCAGCACAAGCAATCAAATGGTTTGTTGGATGCCAAGTCAGATGCAGCAGAAACATAAATTAAAGTCGCAACAAAACTCGAGTTAGACTTTATTGAGTCCTGATAATTTCTGGTAAGTCATAGATTAGCAAAAACTGAAAGCTAAGGCAACCAAAGTAAAATGAAAAAGAAAAGAAACCCAAGATGACCTTGTTGGTAGAGTCAAGTTACTCAAAAGATGATCGTCGACCTATTTAATTTTTTTCTTTTCTTTCTTTCTTTTTTTTTTTTTTTTTTTATTTTTTAGAGAAGAGAGATTATCTCCAAGAAATTATTTTTGCAGCTGCATTGAATCACATCATGTGTTCTGAACCAGTTTGATGGCTTTCCGCTGTGCTCATTATTTGTCTCGAGTGTTGAACTTCTAGTCTCTGGTGTAGAACACACAAGCTGATGTGCATACTGTAGTAATTCTATCTTGATTTCTTCCAAATGTTGCATGTGACTTTTATTTCATTCTCTAATTGGATTGAAACTCCATGCTTCCTTTTCCTGAACTTTCTGCTTGTTTATTTGCTTGGAGTTGAATATATTGAGTTGATTATTTATATTATTGTAAACTTTTGATGTTTTCTATGCTCCTTCTCATGTTCACCATGATGAGCTTAATTTTCTCCATATGATATAAACTTAAAATTCTGCTACTTATTGGATCTACAGATACAGTCTTGCTTTATTCACGCGAATCCCAGTGTAAATGTATCAAACATGTGATTAATGGAACTATCCTTGATGACCCTAAGATAACAATCCAGCTGTCTTTTCTAATGTTTTCACAAACATGCAGGATGCTTTAAAAACCTTCTTGTTACGGAAGCTTGATAATCTTGCGAAGGATGACAAATGCCAGATCACAATGATTTCCACTTGGGCAACTGAGTTATACTTAGATAAGGTGTGGATGTTGCATATTTTTCTTGGACTAACAACTTCATTTCTCTTTGTAATTAGGAGAGGAAAAAAATAATTTCTCATACTTACATTAAGAGACAGTACATAGATATATACATACAACAGGAACTCTAGATTAGGAAGGATCCTAATTAGGGATTTCTATAATTAAAGTAAAATATATTTCACAATCAGTATATTCTATAACACTCTTCCTTGAGCTAGAGCATAGATATTAATCATGTCCAGCTTGTTACAAATATAATCTACCCAAATCCCATTTAATGCCTTTGTGAAAATATCTCCTAGTTGTTTTCTAGTTTTCCCATATTATGTAGAGATTAAATTCTGTTGCACCTTTTCACGAACGAAATGACAGCCAATCTTAAAATGCTTAGTTCGTTCATGGAATACAGGATTAGAAGCAATATGAAGAGCAGCTTGATTATCACACCACAACTTTGTTGGTATTGAAACTTTAATGCTAACTTCAATTAAGAGTTGATATATCCATACTATCTCACATTGATTGTGCCATAGCTCTATATTTTGATTCTGCACTGGATCAGGACACAACATTTTGTTTCTTACTTTTTCACAAGACCAAATTTCCTCTAACAAAAACACAATAGCCGGTAGTTAATCTTCAGTCAATCTTTGAACTTGCCTAATCTGTATCTGAGAAGCATTCGATGTGGGTATGTCCATGATTTCTGTACGGTATCCCAATATCAAGACGAGTTACTATAAGATAGTTGAATTTTCTAACCAGTCTTCTATACTTCTCAGGATCTTCAAATAGGTCACCATCTTTGGTAAGTTGCAAATTAGGAAGCATTGGAGCGCTACTTGGCTTAGCTCCCAATTTTCCCGTCTCAGTTAATAAGTCTAGTACATATTTTCTTTGAGATAAAATGATACATTTCTTGCTTCTTGTCACCTCAACTCCCAAGAAATATTTCAACACCCCTAAGTCTTTTGTGTGAAGTTAAGTGTGAAGAAAGGACTTCAGAGATGAAATTCCCATAGTATCACTGCCAGTAATAACAATATCATCAACATACACAACAAAAGGAATAATGCCCGATTCAGACTGTTTGTAGAAAATTGAGTGATCAGACTTGCTCTTTGCATTCCAAACTTTTCCGCTGCCTGATTGAATTTCCAAACCACGCACATGGACTCTGTTTCAAATCATATAAGGATCTTCGAAGGTGACATTTTTCACATTCCCCTTGAGCAACAAACTCAGGTGGTTGCTTCATATAAACTTCCTTCTGGAGATCGCCACGTAAGAAAGCATTTTTGATGTCAAATTGATGTAAGAGCCAATTATGTGTAGTTGCCATAGAAATGAACAATCGAACAGACGTTAATTTAGCGATAGGGGAGAGTGTTAAAGCAATCCATACTATAAGTCTAGGAATCCACAAGACGATCTTTAAGTCTAGCCATTGATCCATCATGATTTACTTTGACTGCAAACACCTCCGGACATCCAATAGCCCTTTTTCCCTGCAGGTAAATTTACTAAATCCCAAGTACCATTAGCGTCTAAACCGTTAATCTCCTCTACCATAGCATTACGCCAACCAGTATGGGATAAGACTTCCTAAACAGTTTTCGGAAGGGTCACAAAGTCTACGGAGGCAACAAATGAGCAAGAAGAAGAGGACAAGTGATCATAAGAAAAAAGGATAAAATGAGATAAGTGCATTGATGTTTACCTTTACGAAGAGCGATAGGTAGATCAAGATCGTTGGACACTGGATCCGATGTCGAAGAAGGTTTAGGTGCTGAACATGCATTAGGAGGGTCTCGTCTTCTGGAATAGACCTGACCAATAAGTGGGGTGGTATGGTAGCAACAGTTGTATGAGTAACATTAGTTGATTGATATGTGGCATGATAAACCAACAGATCATCATCATTCCCCTTATTAAAAGAAGTGTAAGTTGTGGGGAAGAAAGGAATATGTTTCAGAAATAACATCAGTTGACACAAGATACTTGTTAAGATTTGGACAGTAGCGTCGATAACCCTTTTGGAGATGAGAGTAACCCGGAAAAAATATTTTAAGGATTTGGGATCTAATTTAGTTATCTGGGGACGAACATCACGAGTATAACAGGTACTACCAAATATCCTTGGTTCAATAGAAAACAAGGGTTTAGTGGGAAAAATGACACTATAAGGAGCCTTACTATGAAGAACAGATGACGGCATTCGATTAATCAAAAACCAGGCTGTGGAGACAACATCAGCCTAGAATTGTTTATGAACATGCATTTGGAACAAGAGTGCCCAAGCTGTCTCAAGAAAGTGTCCATTTTTTCTTTCAGCCACACCATTTTGAGAAGGGGTTGTCAACGCATGAGGATTGATGAAGAATACCATTTTGAAGCTTATAAGTCTGAAGGGAATTGAAAAAATATTCTTTGGCATTATCACTTCTCAATGTATGCGTAGAAAAATTAAACCGTGTTTTAATTTCAGCACAGAAGGCACTAAAATGAGAAAACAATTCAGAAAGATTCTTCATTAAATAAAGTCAAGTCACACTAGAAAAGTCGTCAACAAAAGTAATAAAATATCGAAATTCAGTTTTGGACACAATAGGGCAAGGGCCCCAAACATTGGAATGAACTAACTTAAAACGAGAACTAGCTCTTTTATTGACTCGAGGGACTGAGGACAGACAATGATGTACTCACAATTTAAAGATGACACATTCTGAAATTGAGGACATAATTTCTTCAACAAAGGTAGAGATGGATGTCCTAACCGACAATGTGCTGCAAAGGGAGTTAAGATACCGGAACATGCAATAGACTTAGGCACCTGGGTATCCACAGTATAGAGACCGCCTGATTCATGTTCTTTACCAATAATCTTCTTTGTCATAAGATCCTGAAAAAGACAGTAATTAGGAAAAAGTGAGACACAGAAGTTTAACGTCCGCGTAAGTTTTCTCACAAACATCAAATTAAAAGAAAGTCGTGGTAAACTTAAGACAGAGTATAAGGGAATTAATGGAGTTGGATTAATACTTCCAGAATCGAAAACAGAAGAAGTAGAACCATCTGCTAAAGTAACATTGAAAGGAGATGCATGTGATTGAAAAGTAGAGAAGAGACTACGAGTACTTGTCATATGATCTATGACACCAGAATCAGTGATCCATTTTGAGGAAGAAGAGAGGAGACATGTATTAGGTTTACCTGTCTCAGCAATGACAGATGTAGAGTGAGATGAGGTTTTCAATGCTTCTTGGTACCGAGTGAATTTGGCAAATTCATCTGTAGAAATTGTAATGGTTTGCTTAAAGGACGAGATGGTTGTAACAGAAGCAGCTGCAATATGAGCTAAGTGAGACTTCATAGATTTAGTGTGCAATTTTCGACAAGAGTATTTGGTATGACCCGGCTGATGACAGTAGTAGTAGACAACTCCATTATGATTTCGATTGACTCGACTACTTGTACCCCCCGCCTGTTGTGTTACTTCTGCTACTGCGATTGATAAGAGTAATAGAAAGCCGAAGAAATGAAGCAACAGAAGCACTGAAATTTATACGAAGTGCTCTAGTAAAAGTTTCTTGCAGAGATGGAATCTCAACATTGGAGAGAACCTAGGATTTAGCAGTTTCAAACTGAGAATTAAGGCCAGCTAGAAAACTCATCATAGCCATTTGCTTCCGTTGAGCTTGCTGAACTTTCACATCTGCACTAAAAGGTAATAAGACATTCAATTCTTTATAAGTCTTTTTCAAATTCATCAAACAAGCTTGAAGAGATTGATCGTGTTTGACACGGTAAAAACCTTTACAGATTTCATAAATACGTGATGCGTTTCCTTTTCCAGAGTATATAAATTCTAAATATTCCATTAATTCCTTAACATTCTCACAGTGATTAATTGGGCTGACTATTTTCGCGTCAATGGAATTACGGATTTGTAAGAATAATCGGGCATCATCTCTTAGCCATGTCTGGCGAGTATTATCCGTTGGTGGATTTTCGGTAAGGTGATTGTCCATATAAATACTCCGCAAATAAACTCAAACTGTCTTACTCCAATCAAAAAAATTTGGACCTATTAACTTATGTTCCGTAATTTTGGACATTACTGGAATGACATCAGTCATAACTAAATTCTTTTGTTTCTCAGCCATAGACAGCAACCACAAGATCCAAGTAACAAATCAAAGAGGTAGCTCAAAAGACACTATCCCAAGTCCAACAAATAATAGCCCAAAATAATAGACCCAAATCGCAAATTAATTGGACAATTTAATTAAATTACAGCCCAATTAAATTAGTCTAACAACTTACGGAAGCCAAAAGAAAGCAGCCCAACAACTAAAGTCCAAACAAAATGATATATCCCAGTAAAAGAAATCCAAACCAAAGCCCAACAAAGCCCACAAACAATTCTGACAACTCAGAAGAGATGGTACATATATAGACATACAACAGGAACTCTAAATTAGGAAGGATCCTATTTAGGGATTCCTATAATTAAGGTAAAATATATTTCACAATCGGTATATTCTATAACACTCTTAATCCTGTCCCCATCGAGTAAATTGGTATTTGGTACCATAAATTGTTGAATTTTTGGTTAGTTGCTCTACCTCTTATGCAAAATATTCCACCTCTTATGCAAAATATTCCACTGTTGGTATGTAGTAAAATTCAAGTTTCTTGACAAGGATGCGATAATTTGTTCTCTGTCAAGGCTACTTCTTGAGAATCTAAGAGCTTCCATCATAAGTCTTTTAAATTGCAGATATGGTAATGAACTTGAGATTTTGATGCTGCTTATACATAGCCTTGGCTGCCAAACCTTCAATTGTCACTTCTGTGGCATAGCACACTTTTCTGCTAGTTCAAGGGAATATAGTGGATTCCGAGAATTTGAGTCTAATTGTGAATAAGAAGAATGGAGAAAAAGAAATCCTTGCATTTACTTGACCAGGATTAGCTATTATATCATTGCCAAGACTGAATCCTTGTTTTATAAAATATTCTATATTTGTTGCATTTTTACTGACATCTTGGATGAATGATGAACATACGGAACAAAATTTGCTTTCTGGTGGATAGGAATAATAAAATCCAAGAAAACCAGGACCTAATTGTGGAGGTGGTCATCCGCGGGCACCAAGGAGACTAGTTTATTGTCAATGTTGGCCGCATTGATGTGCAGGATATTGTATATATGTCTGCCTGATGAAATTTCTGATAGGAAATTTGGCATCTGTTACTGGCTTTCCAATTTCTCTCACTTCTACTAATGAGTCTATGTGCATGAAGAATTCGTATATAGCCATTTATTTTCCATGTTCTGTTATCAGATGAATCGGCTACTTTTGGAAGACGATACTGCATCTGAGAATAGTAGTTCAGAGTACCAATCGATTATTAAGGAGTTTTGCGCCTTTTTGAGTGACAGCAAGGATGTATTGGATGAGGCAACAACCATTAAGCTGCTAGAAAGGTTATTCCTGTTGTAGTTAGTTTTGTCTTATTTTAGCTTCTTACATATTTCTCTTGAAATGTAAATCATGGATAAGAGGAAATTTAATAATTTGTTAAAAGTTGCTTAGCCTCTAATGCTTCCCAACTTTGTGTGGATAAGACTTGTCTATAAAACAAAACTTTATTTTTGACACATTTCTAAATTTTACGTTTACGTTTTTATGTCAGAAGTCACATTTTAGATTCCTTGGAAATACGCTGACCAAAAGATCTCTGTATTTAAACATGTTTATTATGATTTCTTGCAGCTATGGTAGGGTTGATGAATTGGTATTCTTTGCTAGTCTTAAGGAGCAACATGAGATTGTGGTCCATCATTATATTCAGGTGCTTCTTTTTCCCCCCACTTTCTTCTAATGCCATCATAATTCTAAATCTTTCAACTGCTGTTTTCTTTATTTCTTGATCATATGCTTCTTCATGTGCCCGGCATAGTTATCATTGATTGATTTATTGCATCCTCTAGTGCCAATATATTCATTTTACCTTTCAGCATAATTTATTGCTTCTCCAATGCATGATACTTCAAGACATCATTTATTTAGCCACAGTTATTCTTTAGTAATTTAAGTCAATACGATTTTGCTGACTTTTTATTTTGTAAATAGCTGGGAGAAGCAAAGAAAGCACTGCAAGTTCTTCAGAAACTTAATGTTCCCATAGACCTTCAGGTATGGGCTAATGGAAAATTTACTTCCAAACTATTTTCCATCAGCACTCTGCACTACAAGTACTGTAACCTCCTTCCCATGATGTCTTTGCTTGAGCTGGTTCATTATGTATGCTAGTAGGCTCTCTCCAGAATCTGTATATTATTATTGAAAGATGATTAGTTCATCCTATTTTGCAGTACAAGTATGCCCCAGACCTTATCATGCTTGATGCATATGAAACTGTAGAATCATGGATGATTAGGAAAGACCTGAATCCAAGGAAGCTCATTCCTGCAATGATGCGTTATTCAAGTGAATCGCATTCAAAGT
The DNA here is from genome assembly GCF_002742605.1 of Olea europaea var. sylvestris. Lineage (NCBI taxonomy): Eukaryota > Viridiplantae > Streptophyta > Magnoliopsida > Lamiales > Oleaceae > Olea > Olea europaea. Next base: position 239,994 of record NW_019227832.1, read on the forward strand.
AACTTTTATCTCTACTTAGTTTATTTTGCTTTCTTTTTCTTTGATAATGGGATAGACCATATACTCTTGCTGTTGCATTGATGATTGGAAGTCTAAAACTCTTCACACTTATATTGCATTGGTTAGTGTAAGAAAATTGAGGACTCTCTGCAATTATACTTGCGTTAGCTTTAGGACAAGTCCTTCACTTAGGCTGACTTCTAGTTTTCAACTCAAAAATTTCACTGCAGCTGTATCTTTCTCATATCGAGATCTTAAACTAGTATTGTTGATATGTTGCTTGTTGTCAGAACTCTCGATGAATAACATAAATGTACAAAGGACCAAGACCAGTATAATTAGTACTGCTGCAGATCTGATATCAAATAAAATTAGTTTCAATAAAATGACAATTAAAAGGTCTGGAGAAAAGTAATGCAAGTAAAATAAATTTTTGGACTGAAAATACTGAAGGACTAAGATTTCCATAGATACAACCCTTTTACCTTCTGTCTTAATGGGCTTGGTTTGAATGTGCCGTAAAAATAGGATTAATGGGTTTGATCTTTTGCTTTATTGAGTTAGTTTGAGCAGCATTGAGTTGATTATAAGCAATTAAAGTTCATTCTTTACTTGACTAGGAAATAGTATACGTTATACCATCAGATATTATCCACTATTAATTCGAATCTTTTGGTGGAATTATTATTAATTTTTTTATTTTTGATCAATTGATGAATGTTTATTCTGCCAAATTTTCAGAAATGAAACTCATGAAGTAATAAAATATCTGGAGTATTGTGTTCATCGTTTGCAGAATGAGGATCCTAGTGTTCACAATTTGTTGCTCTCATTGTATGCCAAGCAGGTTTGTTTTGCTCAGTATACTTTCTGCATGTCTTGTTAACCACGTAATCATGCGTTTTCTTTCTCTACCATCTTTTTGTTATTATAGATGTTAAAATCATCCTCAAAATTTTTTCACTGGGAATTTCCATATTTTCTCTGAGAAACTTCACAGTATAGTGATCTGATGTAATTTCCATTTCTTTTCCTCAAACTAAAGGCACCTAGAGTCCTTGTCAATCATAACTTTAAGTAAGGACGTATTTGAAAATGAAATAAATATTTTGATAAGGTTCATTCTGTGTGGGCGTTCCATTAAGTAAATGAGGACATATTTTCCTATACATTATCTTAATAAACATTTTTTGTGCTCTAATTGTGGCATAAAAGTTTTTCATGATTTGTTGATATAGTAAATGCAACCAATAGAAACCATTCATCCGCATTGAACCATATTCCAAACTCTTGATGCATTCATTCACAAAAAGAAAATAATATAGAGATCATAGTTCCACCTCTTTTTTTCAATGTTCATGTCCCTATTCATTTCTTAGGAGGATGAGAGTGCTCTTCTGCGTTTTCTGCAATGCAAGTTTGGAAAAGGGCGGCCCAATGGTCCTGAATTCTTCTACGATCCAAAATATGCATTGCGCCTTTGTCTCAAGGAAAAACGGATGCGCGCCTGTGTCCATATATACAGCATGATGTCTATGCATGAAGAAGCAGTTGCCCTGGCTTTGCAGGTAAGAGCTTCAAATTGACAGGTATTCAGTCACTGGACTTGAATTACCTACAAACAATAATTTGAACATGTTGACAATGCTATTTATGTTAAAAGGGTCAACTCTCCTGTTCAATATTTATAGAGATAAAGTTCGTAATGCACTAAAATTTTTATATTTGCATGCACACAAGCTGACTTACACAGGTGGTGGCAGTATGTAACAGATTATTTCTAGAATTCTCTCTTTATTCTCCTATGGTTGACTGTTTATGACGAGCTTTCATATCATATCAGGGTTCACTCCAGAATTTGTTAAGATGTCAAACATCCATTTTGTCGTTCACGTGTTCACGTATTTGTATTCAATGCACACACACATATTCAAGTGTCCAGAAATTTCATCCAATGCAATAGGTCGATCCAGAGCTTGCTATGGCTGAAGCTGATAAGGTTGAAGATGATGAAGATTTGCGGAAAAAACTTTGGCTTATGATTGCCAAGCATGTCATTGGACAGGAGAAGGGAACGAAAAGGGAGAACATCCGAAAGGCAATAGCATTTCTCAAGGAAACTGATGGACTTTTAAAGATTGAAGATATTTTACCCTTTTTCCCAGATTTTGCGTTGATTGATGATTTCAAGGTATGTTTCTTTCTTTTAGTTTTTCTGTTCAGATTCATTACATGATGGTTGTGCATTATTGTGTTCCATCTTTGGTTTGTTTCTTTCATGTGCTGTTTGTAAACATTCTCATCAATGTTATTGGTCCAGCCAGAATCCAACTTCAGAAAGTTTTAGTAACCAGCCTTCATGTCATTCTTATTTTCTATTTGAGGGAGAGTTCATTGCATGGACATCTGATCAACATCTATTTAATTTCTATGGATCATTGTATTTCTTTCGACTGGCTCAAGCATTAGTTATTATCACATCAATATAAATGATGACTTTTATCCTTGCTATGGCTTAGACTAGTTTTCAGTTGTCTCTAGCTTAAATTTCCTCAAATTGTAGGAGGCAATCTGCTCATCATTGGAGGATTACAACGAGCAAATTGAGAAACTCAAAGAGAAGATGAATGATGCTACCCGTGGTGCAGACAACATTAGGAATGATATCAGTGCACTTGCACAACGATATGCTATCATCGATCGTGACGAGGAATGTGGGGTAATGATCTCCTGATGTTTATTCCTTTATGATTTGTACAGTCTCAGTAGTGCATCTGTATCAAATTTTAATATATATGCTTGAGTTTCCCTTCATTATGTTATCTTTATCTCTGTCTATTACATAGAATCAAGGGTCCCGATTATTTTAGGAAAATTGACCATTCAGTCTTGTGAACTATGCTTAAAAACTTAGTTTGCTGGCCTTGGATATTCTCTTCTTGTTTCTCAAGGATTCTGGGTCTACTTGATAATCTATTTTAAGCTGTTGAGATCTTGTTACCTGTGATTTTCTGGTTAAAATCATATTTGTGATTTTTACAACTTTATGTGAATTTTGGGTTTGAGTGTCATCATCCATTTTATCCCCGTATAATCTCTATGGTTGCCTGGTATTTTTTTTTTTCCTGATCTGGTTAAAATTACTTGTACTTGCTTTCCTTGAGCTTTTACTCTTTTTGCTACCAAGTTTGCTGGTGTGAAGTTACCAGTAGGGACCTACCTATCTATAATCCTTCTTCATTTTCCTGCTAATTTGAGATCCATTTGTGTATTTTGTTTCCCTATTTATATGCTCACGTTCACAGTATGTTTATCAGGTTTGTCGGAAGAAAATATTAAATATGACTGGCAGCTACCCGATGACGGGGGTTTACACATCAGTTGGATCAATGGCTCCTTTCTATGTTTTTCCATGTGGACATTCCTTCCATGCTCAGTGCCTGATTGCCCATGTCACTAAGTGCACTACTGAAGCTCAAGTAAGTTCTGGAATGTATAGGAGTTCCCGGCTTAAATACCTTATTATTTGAACTTTCCTTGTTTTGAGAATAACGGTGACCATTTTACTGAATTTAAACATTTCTACTTTTCTGAAAAATTAAAGATAAATATTTTTCTTGAACATCCTCAAATTGTTCCTATCTCACACATAGTTATGGTTAAAAGAAAATATTGCTCTTTAGACTAGAAAAATTATAAGCGGACCTTCTTTTCACCACAATGCTTTGATACATGATCCATAGACTACCTGAAGAATCCTGTTTTTAATCATAGTAATTTAAGTATTTCTTTCAATATATATGCGCAGTAAAAGTGGATTTATGTTGCATTTGCACCCTAATTTAATTCTTTTAGCACTGTACTTAGAGATGCAAACATGAGGCTACTTTAATTGCCAAATGAGATATTAAGCAAGGTTTTAAGCATAATGAATACCTTTTTCGACTCGGAATCATGCATCCATTTTTGTGGAAGTATAAGCTGACACCACACCAAATTAAACTGCATAATAACATATTAATTTCTTATATTCTCAAATCACCACATTGAAGAGGGACTTGGAAAATCAGATATCTGCGTATATTAACTAATAATCAATTGCAGATATTAACTATTATGTACAAGGTTTCTGTTTAAATTAGTGGATTCTTTTGTTTGAAAGTTTGTTGGCATTATCCCATGGACTAAAGATATTTTCTGCCATAATCTCATTTGGATGATTATCCACAGGCTGAATATATATTGGATCTCCAAAAGCAGCTGACTCTTTTAGGTAATGGATCGAGGAAGGAAATGAATGGTAGTTTATCTGAAGTCGAACCAATTACGAGCATGACTGCTGGAGATAAGGTCTGAATTACATTTCATACTTCAGACACTGTTCTAGGCAGTGTGAAATAAAGTATGTTTGGTAGTGCTTTTAATTTGGAGGTCCTATGGAATGTATGGACAAAAAGTATGTTTGACTAGGAATATGAAAACAATGAAAAAGCTTGTTGATTGACTTGTTTGCATTATCAAATTGGGGTCCAAACTTCTCGATATTAACGAACACCTTGTTGAAATTAATTCATCTTACGATTACAAAAATCTTGTAACCGAATTCACATTTTTCATAAATATTCCATCTAAAAGTTCTTTAATATTAAAATTTTCTATTTAATATTATTTGTGTGGCACACACAATTCCCATGCCTCAGATTAACTAGTACTTCAGAATGCACAGTGTTTCACTTAAATTATCCATTAAATGTGGTTTTTTGTTGGCATATAATGTAATATTTGATGTATATATGATGTGCAGATCCGATCACAGTTGGATGATGCCATAGCCAGCGAATGCCCGTTTTGTGGTGACTTGATGATCCGTGAGATATCGCTGCCTTTCGTTCTTCCAGAAGAAACAGAGGTGGCATCTTGGGAGATAAAACCAACTAACCTTGGAAATCAAAAGAGCGTATCTTTAACTGTATAATGAAAGCTTTGAACAAGCCTTGAAAGGGCATGTTACCGGGTTACAAGTGCTTCAAGTCAATGGAAGTACTTCATACTTGAGTCGTATTGCATGTGTTTGTATTGTCTGTGAAAAGGCATACGTCCCTATTCGTTAAAAATAATGTATATATTGGTCTTGTTTGTTGTTGGTGTTGCGCTGGTTGCCTTTCTTTTTCCGAGTGGTATCACTTCTACTCCTTCAAAATTGTATCACGTTTTAGTGTGCTTTCACCATACTAAAAAAGAAGCTAGTTTGGTATAAGGTGCAGTTTTTAGGAGATGTCTGTACCATTTTTGTGAAGTTTCTCCTTGCAGTGAGGTTAGTGTGTGTCGGAAATGTACTTGTAGGGGATTTGTTATATATTCACTCGTTCGAAACTTCAAAGAAACTCCATTTCATTGAACATGAATTTTCTTTTAAAGTCCATCATGTCATTCCATCTTCAAAAAAACGAGTACCTTATATTGTCGTAGTGTGTCTATAGATAGTAAATATAATAAACATGAATCTAGTGTTCCTTTCTTTTTTTTTTCTTTTTTTAATAGTAATAGTGTATAGTGCTATCCTGAACATGCCATAGTAGGATAGCAACCTGCTATTAGCAGCACAAGCAATCAAATGGTTTGTTGGATGCCAAGTCAGATGCAGCAGAAACATAAATTAAAGTCGCAACAAAACTCGAGTTAGACTTTATTGAGTCCTGATAATTTCTGGTAAGTCATAGATTAGCAAAAACTGAAAGCTAAGGCAACCAAAGTAAAATGAAAAAGAAAAGAAACCCAAGATGACTTTGTTGGTAAAATCCTCGAGTCAAGTTACTCAAAAGATGATCGGCGACCTATTTAATTTTTTTCTTTTCTTTCTTTTTTTTTTCTTTTGTGTGTGTGTGTGTGTGTTTTTTTTTTTTTTTTTTTTTTTTTTTTTTTTGGGGGGGTGTTTTTTTTTTTTTTTTTTTTTTGGTTTTTTTTTGGGGGTGGTGAGGGTTTAAATATCTGAGTTGCAGCCCTTTGAGCTTGTTCAAATGTTTTTTAGTTGTCATTGAATTGTTAATTTTTTGAGTTGCCATTGGAATTTACCAAAATTTTATCCATACATCACTTTGTCACTCATTGGAAATTAACGGACTTGATGACATGATATACAGAATTTCACACAAATGTTGAAAGCATGTAATGTGTGAAATTTCATGCGTCACACATCAAATCCGTTAAATTATAAAACGGCGAGTGATGAAAGTCGTAACATCATAAATTCAATGGAGACTTTGAAAACTTATAAAATTCAATGGAAATTGTATAAAATTTGAAAAAGTTTAGTGAAAACTTGAAAACGTTTTAAAGATTCGACTGAAAACAAGTATATCGTTACAAGCATCTATACGTATACACGTGTGTTGCATTGAAAATTCAATTCAAAATGCCTTTTTATTAAAATAATATCACTCATCATATGTGGTGATTTATTAGTCTGGATGATAGTAAACCTTTTGATTCGTTGTTTATTACATCACAGTTTTATTGAACAATGGATCAAAGGGCCATTACTGCCTAAATTGACGATAAATATTACTTTTCAAGTTGAAATCTGTTTTCAAACTTGTCGAGTCCTATGAATGTCATATTTTATATGGTTTATGAGAGATAAAACAGCAAGGTTATTACTACCTAAATTGACATTTGTTGCCTCAAAACTCAACATACATAGTTTCTTTAAATAAAGGTTCCAAAACATGCACATAATTGCATTCTTCTCTTCTTCATTAGGCTGCAAGACCATAGAACACAAGGATTCTCTATGGTTATGTTATTCATGGCCAATGGGATGCCTCCAAAATAATTGTACTGGTTACAAATCCTGCAAAATATTCAAATTATATAGTTTCGATCGTTATAAGAATGCTAGCAGAATTATTAAGCAATGATATAGTATATTTAGAGTCGGCTACATGAAATTATACCTGCTAATGTAACCATTAGAGACCATTTTCTTCTGTGGGATTCTGAGTGGACTGCATTTCACAAAGATTAATGGTTAGAAGAGCAAAAACCAAATACCAGAATAGCACCGGCGACGATCGGATGGGAAGGGACTGGATGCGATTAACAAAGAAAAATGAGTCATGTCTAGTATGTTGAACTGATTAGTACTCGTACTCGACTAGTTAATGACTAAAAATAGGACAAATCTAATCGAGCGTATCAACATGTTAATCTTACACTGTTGGAACGAAGAAAAAGTGAGAGAGAGGCATAATGACAAACCTAAATCACAAGTTCCGGTAGAATTCCATCCACCACACAAGCACAAGTCGTTTTTGTCATCAATGTCATGCCCACACGATCCACCGGTGGCTTCACAAGCTCGACAGAAGCTAGCATTTCCTTGCAGAGAGTA